>NC_089322.1:1622500-1922500 GCF_036669915.1 Pocillopora verrucosa | reverse complement strand
CTCACTTTTTATTCGCTACTTTTTTTTTTCTTTTTGCTCGTCCGACGGACCTCGCAGAAAAAATAAAGATTACCCGTGGTCCACGTTTGTCCTATAAGCTACATTGCGGTATGCACACAGGGCTAGTGATCCTAAGGTTAGAAATGTACTAATCAATTTGACTTGGCGTTGCAAATTCCGACTACCGTAACCGGTTTAAAATTTTATTCGTTCAAAGTCTCAGTCCTTCACACTGAAACAGTGATACAAGAATGAAAAAATGGGAAATAGAGAAGGAATGATAAATGTATTGTTGTTTCACGACTTTTATAACTTTTAATGGCGAAAAGAAAAATGCTTGTTTAGATACGGATGGTACGTTCGTTCGTTGGTCAGACTTTCATAACATTTGGTGGCTCCTAAAGGAGCCGTTTGTTTTGGCGGGAAACCCACAGAGTGAGTTTACTTGCTGCTAGTGTACTTGGTCACAGCCTTTGTTCCTTCACTGACGGCGTGTTTCGCTAGTTCGCCTGGCAGAAGCAACCTGATGGCTGTCTGGATCTCACGAGAGCTGATGGTCGATTTCTTGTTGTAGTGGGCAAGGCGGGAAGCTTCGGTAGCGATGCGCTCGAAGATGTCGTTGACGAACGAGTTCATGATGCCCATGGCTTTGCTGGAGATACCAGTGTCAGGGTGAACTTGCTTCAACACTTTGTAGATGTAGATAGCATAGCTTTCCCTTCTCTTTCCTCTCCTCTTCTTCTTTCCATCAGCAGCAATTGCCTTCGCCTTTCCGGCTTTCTTCTCGCCTTTCTTTCCTGCAACTTTGGGAGCCATAGTATCTGAAGAACAGTTGTAACTTCAATACCGGGCAACTTGATGCTTCTTCAATTTATAGTGAATAGACGGAAGGATCAATTATCATACGGATCGAAATCCTCGATTGCTGATTGGGTATCAACCCAAAATGACCGCAGAGGTCAAACTTCTTTGTATTTCATTTCTTTTGTAAACAAACCAGAGACAACGGTTATTGAAATTCAATCGGTCAACAAAGATGTGATTGGCGCTTTTCGATCCTTCGTGCATAAATAACTAACCATAAATATTGAAGTTCATTCATTCTCTTACATTCTCGCATCGAGTGAACCTTTCGAAATATTCAAACATGTCTGGTCGCGGAAAAGGTAAAGCTAAGGGCACCAAGTCTAAAAGCCGCTCATCCCGAGCAGGGCTTCAATTCCCAGTTGGTCGAATCCACCGTCTTCTCCGCAAAGGAAATTACGCTGAGCGTGTTGGCGCTGGTGCACCAGTGTACTTGGCTGCTGTGCTCGAGTACCTGAGCGCTGAGATCCTCGAGTTGGCGGGCAACGCTGCTCGTGACAACAAGAAAACAAGAATCATCCCCCGTCACCTTCAGCTAGCTGTCCGTAATGACGAGGAGTTGAACAAACTGCTGGCTGGCGTCACCATTGCACAGGGAGGTGTTCTTCCCAACATCCAGGCTGTTCTTCTACCCAAGAAGACCGAGAAGAAACCGAAAGCCTAAACAAGCTTTCACTGCTTAAAAAAAACGGCTCCTTTAGGAGCCACCACATACGATAAAAGTCTCGATCAACCGCTTGTTATTCCTTAAAAATTCGTCAAACTTGCTTTAATTAAAAAAAATACAAATAAAATTGCCATAAGAGATACCACTTCCCCAGTTAAATAAATGTATCTTATTCAGTCACTACAGGAAGTTTGGTCGCTACTTGTGGCAGTCGGAAAATTATGGTCAATTTTATGATTTCAAATTCGATCTGAACATTAGGTGCTCCTGTTCCACAAGGAATTGGCGGTCATACGCTCATTTAGACGGACAATGGTTCGCCGCCAAAATCCATGTGCTTTCAAATGAAATTGATTCATTGTCAACGAAGTGTTTCGGTGATTTTCAATTCTTTCGCCAAGATATTTTTCCCATAAAAAAAACACCAACAATGCGCTATTCGGTTTTTCACCTGATCGATAAGAACGTTACAGAAATACCGCCAAAATTGACTCACACATCACTGATGTAAGAACTGATGTAAGATTCAAGCGTGGAAGATTATCTACACTGCGCCAAAAAGTAACTAATACATATTGCCCAAACTTTCCTCGTTTAATTTCCAATTCCAAGACTATAATGGGAGTTTATCTGAACCGAAAGCCAGCAAAAGATCGTAGTCCATTAGCGCGCGCAAATTTTTGCGCTCCGAAGAACACGTTACCTACATTGTGCCAAACAGTAACGAATACTAATGTGTGACTAATCAATACTCGATCATCCAAAGCTTAAAAAACAATATCTAAAAATATCTTGAGCTTGGTTATAGGATCTTAAGAGGGAACTAGGCATTAAGAACCATTATAACTCACAAATAGCGTGCACTATTCGCTTCCAATGGCTTTCTATAATTTGCAAAACGAAACGAAATGAAAATCTTTAATCTGCGAAATGAAAATCTGTAATTTTCGAAAGAGAAATATGTAAATTACAAACAAAAATCTGTAATTTGCAAAATAGAAATCTTATTTCGCAAATTACAGATTTTCATATCATTTCGTTCCGTTTACAGTTAGCCTTGAAATGGAACGTTAGAAAAATTGCGACATAATGCCCAAATGCGTGTTTGTGACCGCAAGGTCCAGTACTAAAGGTCAATTAGTCTTACGCAGCAAGATCAAAACGGCCGCGAGCTTTCCCATAACCACTTATCCCAAACATAAAACCACTGGAGACAAGTAGGAAAGCTGTGTCTTCGCTCTTTGATTAGACACTTTGATTCTCTCTTGAAATTAAAATCCTATAAAACAATATTTCGCAACGAATTTTTGCAGAAGGATGCTGATACGCTGTGTTTAATGCGGCTCCCGTCCTAGTGGGGTAGGTCAGTACATTTTATCAATGACGAAAACCATTTTATTGATTACGACTTTTCCAAGACTTGGTGGCTCCTAAAGGAGCCGTTTGTTTGTGTATCGAAGTGTCCGTCTAACCGCCAAAGCCGTACAGAGTGCGACCTTGTCTCTTCAGAGCGTACACCACATCCATGGCTGTCACAGTCTTTCTCTTGGCGTGCTCGGTGTATGTCACAGCATCACGGATCACATTCTCGAGGAAAACTTTGAGAACACCGCGAGTCTCTTCGTAGATCAGACCAGAGATACGCTTGACACCGCCACGACGAGCAAGTCGACGGATGGCTGGCTTAGTGATACCTTGGATGTTATCCCGGAGGATCTTTCGGTGACGCTTGGCGCCTCCTTTTCCGAGACCTTTACCTCCTTTGCCGCGACCAGACATACTGATTGTTCCTCGAGTGACTGAGTTATGACTGAATGAATGACGTTTCTGTTACTTATAAGGGCAACTATGACCTCTCAGAAAACAAGACAGACGTAGCTTGGTATTGGTTGAATGCAGAACAAAGGAGCTAAAGGCCCAATTAGTAAACAATCTTACAAACCAGCATGTGAGCACTCCTACTCCTGCACGCTAACAACCTTTGCAATCAAACAAGTGTTGACATCTGTTCTATAAAAGTTCGTTTAAACTACCACTCAACCACTTCAGTTAAGCTCTCAATCGTTTAAAACAAGTTTTTATACAGCACAAAGATGTTCCAAAGCCTTCTAAACCATTCCAGGTCGATTCGGATCGAAATACAGCTACATAACTGTGATATTATTTACAGTTCTCACACTCGACCAATCAGATCTCTTATTTTAAAGCCAATCAGATACTAGCCCGCCAAGGTATAAATTGGTTTGTAAGCAATTAGCTTTATACTCAGTAAGCTTTCCTGATAATCAAATCTTGTCAAAAAATGGCTCGTACAAAACAAACTGCGCGTAAATCAACTGGTGGGAAAGCTCCACGAAAACAGCTCGCCACAAAAGCAGCCCGTAAGAGCGCCCCTGCGACCGGTGGAGTCAAGAAACCTCATCGATACAGGCCTGGTACAGTCGCTCTTCGTGAGATCCGTCGTTACCAGAAATCCACCGAGCTGTTGATCCGCAAGCTTCCCTTCCAGCGTCTTGTGCGAGAAATCGCCCAAGATTTCAAGACCGATCTACGTTTCCAGAGCTCGGCTGTGATGGCTCTTCAAGAAGCTAGCGAGGCTTACCTTGTCGGTCTGTTTGAAGACACCAACTTGTGTGCCATCCACGCCAAACGTGTCACCATAATGCCCAAGGACATTCAGCTGGCCCGCCGAATCCGCGGAGAACGAGCATAAGTGGACTGCATCAACATTCAAACAAACGGCTCCTTTAGGAGCCACCACATGAATTAAAGCAATGATCAATGATTCCCTATAATACAATTGGGGTTTCAACTCCTAAGAATTGTCTCGCATCGACCTTCATGTCTTCCCTTGATAGGTTTTTTCTATCCTAGAATTACAGAGAAGGCTTCGGTCAAAGACTTAACGTGTTGATATAAAAAAATCGGTTCGAGAACGACACACTCTGTCAATGGTTACACATTCTCGTGTATATCATTTCAAAAGGAAGATTTTTATGATCGCTGTCACCATTAAATTTTTTGTGGGTGTGCAGTTTCAGCGAAATGATCATATACGTATCTTCGCATAAAAGATTTTTAACAGTCTGACCCTTAATGAATATTCTTTGGCGTATTATCCGAGATTGAAAAACAAACTCATACACACGAAAAACGAAAGTTCACTGTAGTTGCAGAGATAGCCAACCGTCGAAAGAGATAACATGGAAGCAAATTTTAAATGATTTATCCTAGATAGATGGTCCTAGTCTCCTTCGCAACCATTGTTTGGTCTCGTCACGCAGGAGACTTAAATGCTTCAATTTCTGCCAAAGTGCTCTAATAATTGAAACAGTAAAGAGGTCTTTACTGCTTACTAACGTTACAATTAGAAGTAACATGTAATTAGCAGCGGCATAGGATAATCAAATTAGTTCAGCCAGCAGTGATGTGTGAAATTAGGTATTGGCTAGGCGTTTAAGCGCGTAGGAACTTAGCAGCATGATTGTCAAGTAAAGCCATATTTAATAGGAAATTATTAGTGCCTACGGATCGTTGTAGAACGTGAGTGAATCTTGAATCCCACATGGAACTACGCATCTGGGTGTGGATTTACTCAGCTAATAAATGTAACATTTTTGTAACCCTAAGATTAGATTGTAATAGAGTAGATAGATCCCAGAACGGAACGTGTGATATTGAATTGTCGTCTATAAAGCCTGAATCAAGAGAAAGTATACAGTCCAAGATTACTGAACCAGCGTGTGCGGAATTCTTAGCAACGCAAGTGAGAAATTCTGCGAAACTAAACAAGTTTGTCAAGAAAGGGGCAGTAATTTGAGGCAAGCTGTTTAAGTGGAGCCTTCCCACCAGGTATCACTAAGCCAGCCATCCGTCGACTCGCTCGTCGTGGCGGTGTCAAGCGTATCTCTGGTCTAATCTACGAAGAGACTCGCGGTGTTCTCAAAGTTTTCCTCGAGAATGTGATCCGTGATGCTGTGACATACACCGAGCACGCCAAGAGAAAGACTGTGACAGCCATGGATGTGGTGTACGCTCTGAAGAGACAGGGTCGCACTCTGTACGGCTTTGGCGGTTAGAAGGACACTTCGATACACAAACAAACGGCTCCTTTGGGAGCCACCAAATCTTATAAAAGTCGTGACCAATAAAATGATTGAAATAATCGATTAGAAAGATTGGAATCATATTTTTTCTTGCTACGTGAGGCGCGCACCCGAATGGCCACATTGAATTTCATTTTAGAGTACATTTTCTTGTCTGTTGAATTTGTTGAGTGTTAGAATTGATATAAACGGTCTGAGTTTTGTAATATTGTGGCTAATACAGCGAGCGAGAAAATTGCTTTCCTCAGTGTCTGGTTAGATTATTCAGTTTTGAAGTTCGAAAATTTGTAAAACATGAAGTGGCCGTCTTTCGTTTTCTTGCGTAGTCATGAATCATAAATTTTCTCCATATGTTGCAGCATGCTCTCTTTTATAGTTAATCACAATGCACATAGGCGCAAAAAAAGAGAACACTTCTATGGAGCATTGCCGGGTTTTTGGAAGCTTTGAACCATGCATTTTGTGGCCGCTATACTTACTGAGACGACCACGGGTGCAGCAGCGAATAACAAGAAAAATTTTTATATACCCTCCAGGCGTGACAAATTTTGTGCAATGTCTCTGATGTTCTTCCATCGAGTGGTCCAACGAAAAGAGAGAAACCTTTTCACTTTGTATCGCATTTGCAAGCGCAAAATATTCTAGACAGCTTTGCGTCATCGAGATCAGTCAAATATAAATATTCGTTGCTTTCTATACTTTGCGCAGTGTAGGTGATGAAAGAAAATGCGAGAAAATTTTGGCGCAATTCCTGTAACGGTCTAGGGACAATGCAGAAGAACCGGCTTACGTCGCGGATTTCTGCACATAAATCACATGTCAGAGCTGGTGTAATTTTAACTGAAAATTTGGGGTATTGTCACGGCGAAAGAATTGTGAACCACTAATAAAAAAAAAAATTCATAGACCACGAATCGACGTGAGTTGAAACGCAAGGATCTTGGCGGTTAACCAATTGGAGTCCAAAATCACTACAAAGAAAGACCGCCAAGTTATTTAAAATCGGGAGCACATGATTCCATAATAACCTTAACGAATTTTAGTGCGTGAAAAAGGTCTTGACCAAACTTTAACTTCTGCACCAAGCAACCACTCTTTCATGTAATTAATAAAGAAGATATTTTTGAACTGGAAAAGTGAGACAACTTCTGTTCAGGTTATCCTTTGTATGTTTGACGGATATGGAAGGAATAAAAGAACCGTTGATAAAGACTTTCATTGTATTTGGTGGCTCCTAAAGGAGCCGTTTTGTGTAAGTGAAAACATTGTCTAGGCTTTTGGCTTCTTCTCAGTCTTCTTGGGTAGAAGAACAGCCTGGATGTTGGGAAGAACACCTCCCTGCGCAATGGTGACGCCAGCCAGCAGTTTGTTCAACTCCTCGTCATTACGGACAGCTAGCTGAAGGTGACGGGGGATGATTCTTGTTTTCTTGTTGTCACGAGCAGCGTTGCCCGCCAACTCGAGGATCTCTGCGCTCAAGTACTCGAGCACAGCAGCCAAGTACACTGGTGCACCAGCGCCGACACGCTCAGCGTAATTTCCTTTGCGGAGAAGACGGTGGATTCGACCAACTGGGAATTGAAGCCCTGCTCGGGATGAGCGACTTTTGGACTTGGTGCCCTTTGCTTTACCTTTTCCGCGACCAGACATGTTTGAATATTTCGAAAGATTCACTCGATGCGAGAATGTAGGAAAAAGAATGGATGAACGTCAGTATTTATGGTCAGTTATTTATGCACGAAGGATCGAAAAGCGCCAATCATATCTTTGTTGACCGATTGAATTTCAATAACCGTTGTCTCTGGTTTGTTTACAAAAGAAATGAAATACAAAGAAGTTTGACCTTTGCGGTCATTTTGGGTTGATACCCAATCAGCAATCGAGAATTTCGATCCGTATGATAATTGATCCTTCCGTCTATTCACTATAAATTGAAGAAGCATCAAGTTGCCCGGTATTGAAGTCACAACTGTTCTTCAGATATTATGGCTCCCAAAGTTGCAGGAAAGAAAGGCGAGAAGAAAGCCGGAAAGGCAAAGGCAATTGCTGCTGACGGAAAGAAGAAGAGGAGAGGAAAGAGAAGGGAAAGCTATGCTATCTACATCTACAAAGTGTTGAAGCAAGTTCACCCTGACACTGGTATCTCCAGCAAAGCCATGGGCATCATGAACTCGTTCGTCAACGACATCTTCGAGCGCATTGCTACCGAAGCTTCTCGTCTGGCCCACTACAACAAGAAATCGACTATCAGCTCCCGTGAGATCCAGACAGCCATCAGGTTGCTTCTGCCCGGCGAACTGGCGAAACACGCCGTCAGTGAAGGAACAAAGGCTGTGACCAAGTACACTAGCAGCAAGTAAACTCACTTTGTGGGTTTCCCGCCAAAACAAACGGCTCCTTTAGGAGCCACCAAATGTTATGAAAGTCTGACCAACGTACGAACGTTAAAAGTTTTAAAAGTCGTAAAACAACAATGCATTTTATCATTCCTTCTATATTTCCTATTTTTCATTCTTGTATCACTGTTTCGGTGTGAACGAATGAAATATAAAACAGATTTGAGAAGTCGGAACCTGCAACATCAATGATTAGTAAATTACTAATGTTAGGATCACTAGCCCTGTGTGCAGACCATAATTTAGCTTACAGGACAAACATTGACAACGAGCATTCTTTCTTTTTAGGTGAAGCCCGTGGTGCGATTAAAAAAAACAGCGAATAAAAAGTGAGGCGCCTTTTGTCGTGCGCCACACTTCCGAAATTCCGCGCGGCGCGCCAACGTCAATTTTGTTTTTTACTGTTATCTTCTTGCATAACTTAATCGCGGGGAGATAAAGGTTTTTTTTCCTACAATTTCAATATGATTAATTTCAGACTTTTTTAATCCTAAGATTGATACGGTCATCTATGAGGAGTTCAGCGAGAATCGCTCGTGCCTGAGCTGAAAAGAACGAGTGGCTCACGCTTTTTGGCGCGTAGAAAGGTAACATCGGGTTAGGTTCTGAATCGTCCCTTGTCGCTGATAGCGGGAAGGATGCTGATACACAATATAAATTAATTAATTTCACTGATGCTAACCTTAAAACTGCTAAGCTATCAGTTCATGGAAGGGAGGCGAAAAAGCGGGCGTGCAGAAAGCGGCGGGAATGAGGCGAAGGAAAACCGCAGCCCTGATAACCGCCTTTTTTGCTGGCACAGTCTTGGTCCTTTAACAACTGACATGACATAACATTTTGCAAACTGATAATATTTCATACTCTTTTTGAAAGCAGTCTGCTGTACGTTTAGTAAGATTCCAAACCTTGCAGTTATCCACCGATCTATTTTCTAAACAATTTTGTCAAGAAAGGGGCAGTAGTTTGAGGCAAGCTGCTTACGTGGAGCTTTCCTACCAGTAGATTTACACGCAGTTTGCTTTGGGCGGGCCATTCTTTGAAAACGTTTCGTGATAACAAATATGTAAAACGAAATCTATTTATACTTTGACGGGCTTGTGTCTGATTAACTATAAAATGAGTGATCTGATTGGCCAAGTGTGGAAACTCTATATAACATCAAGTTATGTAGTTGTATTTCGATCCGAATCGACCTGAAATGGTTTATCAGGCTTTGGAACATCTCTGAGCAGTGTAAAAACTTGCTTTAAAGGAGAGAATGCTTAACGAAATTGGTTTGTGATAGTTCAAACGAACTGTCATCAACTAAATGTAAACACTTGTTTGATTTGGTAGCGCGCAGGCTAACAAATAGCTGTGTTTACATGATAATTTGAATAATATGTTTTGAAATAATTTGGCCTTTAGCCCTTTGTTCTGCATTCAACCAATCCCAAGCCACGCCTGTCTTGTTTTCTGAGAGGTCATTGTTGACCCTATAAAGTACAGAAACGCAAGTAATTCGGGCACAACTCAGTCACTCGAGTATTAATCAACATGTCAGGTCGCGGTAAAGGAGGTAAAGGACTCGGAAAAGGGGGCGCCAAGCGTCACCGAAAGATCCTTCGGGATAACATCCAAGGTATCACTAAGCCAGCCATCCGTCGACTCGCTCGTCGTGGAGGTGTCAAGCGTATCTCTGGTTTGATCTACGAAGAGACTCGCGGTGTTCTCAAAGTTTTCCTCGAGAATGTGATCCGTGATGCTGTGACGTACACCGAGCACGCCAAGAGAAAGACTGTGACAGCCATGGATGTGGTGTACGCTCTGAAGAGACAAGGTCGCACCCTGTACGGTTTTGGCGGTTAGACGGACACTTCACACAACAAACGGCTCCTTTAGGAGCCACCAAGTCTTAAAAAAGTCGTGACCAATAAAGTTGTTGAAACAATCGATTAGAAATAGGCTGGTTTTATATTATTTCTTGCTACGTGAAGCGCGCGCCCGAATAGCCACTTCAGAGTACATTTTCTCGGGGTTTTGTAGAATATGAAGTGGCCGCCTTTCATCTTCCTGCGTGACCATGGAACATAATTGTCTTTATATGTTGAAGCATGTGAACTAGTAAAGTGAATCACAATGCACAGAAACGCAATAAAGAGAACACTACTACGGAGCGTTGCCGGGTTTTTGAAAGCATTGAACTGTGACATTTTGTGGCCGCTATACTTACTGAGACGACCACAGATGCAGTATCGAATAACAAGAAAATTTCAATATACCCTCCACGCGTGACAAATTTGGTGCAATGTCTGTGACGTTCTTCCATCGAGTGGTCCGAGGAAAAGAAAGTAAACTTTTCACTTTGTGTCGGATTTGCAGGTGCAAAATATTATAGACAGCTTTGCGTCATCGAGTACTGATCAGTCAAATATAAATATTTGTTGCTTTCTTTACTTGGCGCATTGTAGGTGATGAAAGAAAATCCGAGAAAATTTTGGTGCAATTCCTGTAACGGTCTAGTGACAAGGCAGAATGATCGGTTAGCGTCGCGGATTTCTGCACGTAAATCACAAGTCAGAATTGGTGCATTTTAAACAGAAAAATCGGGTAATTGTCACGGCGAAAGAATTGTCAAAAAAATTAATAGATCACGAATCGACGCAAGTTGAAAGCTCAGGGATTTTCCTGGCTAACCACTTGCAGTCCAAAATCGCGTCAACGAAAGACAGCCAAGTTATTTTAAAACGGGGGCACATGATTCCATGATATTCATAACGAATTTGAAATTGTGAAAAGGTCTTGACCACAATTTTAACTGCTACAGCGAGCAACCATTCTTTCATGTTGTAAGTAAAGAGGATGTTTTTTAACTGGGAGAGTGGAACCGCTTTTGTTCAAGTCATTTTTTTGTAGTTCTGAGATTGTAGTTCTGTTGTTTGACGGATATGAAAGGAATTAAAAACCGTTGATAAAGACTTTAGTTGTATTTGGTGGCTCCTAAAGGAGCCGTTTTGTGTAGGAAGTGGAAAACTTGTTTAGGCTTTTGGTTTCTTCTCGGTCTTCTTGGGCAGAAGAACAGCCTGAATGTTGGGAAGAACACCTCCCTGTGCAATGGTAACACCGGCAAGCAGTTTGTTCAACTCCTCGTCATTACGGACAGCCAGCTGAAGGTGACGGGGGATTATTCTTGTCTTTTTGTTGTCACGAGCAGCGTTGCCTGCCAACTCGAGGATCTCGGCGCTCAAGTACTCAAGCACAGCAGCCAAGTACACTGGTGCACCAGCGCCAACACGCTCAGCGTAATTTCCTTTGCGGAGAAGACGGTGGATTCGACCAACTGGGAATTGAAGCCCTGCTCGGGATGAGCGGCTTTTGGACTTGGTGCCCTTAGCTTTACCTTTTCCGCGACCAGACATGTTTGAAGATTTCGTAAAGTTCACTCGATGCGAGAATGCAGGACAATGAATGAACTTCAATATTTACGGTTACTTAGTTATGCACGAAGGATCGAAAAGCGCCAATCATATCTTTGTTGACCGATTGAATTTCAATAACCGTTGTCTCTGGTTTGTTTACAAAAGAAATGAAATACAAAGAAGTTTGACCTCTGCGGTCATTTTGGGTTGATACCCAATCGGCAATCGAGAATTTCGATCCGTATGATAATTGATCCATCCGTCTATTCACTATAAATTGAAGAAGCATCAGGTTGCCCGGTATTGAAGTCACAACTGTTCTTCAGATATTATGGCTCCCAAAGTTGCAGGAAAGAAAGGCGAGAAGAAAGCCGGAAAGGCAAAGGCAATTGCTGCTGATGGAAAGAAGAAGAGGAGAGGAAAGAGAAGGGAAAGCTATGCTATCTACATCTACAAAGTGTTGAAGCAAGTTCACCCTGACACTGGTATCTCCAGCAAAGCCATGGGCATCATGAACTCGTTCGTCAACGACATCTTCGAGCGCATCGCTACCGAAGCTTCCCGCCTTGCCCACTACAACAAGAAATCGACTATCAGCTCCCGTGAGATCCAGACTGCGATCAGGCTGCTTCTGCCCGGCGAACTGGCGAAACACGCCGTCAGTGAAGGAACAAAGGCTGTGACAAAGTACACTAGCAGCAAGTAAACTCGCTTCGTGGGTTTCCCGCCAAAACAAACGGCTCCTTTAGGAGCCACCAAATGTCATGAAAGTCTGACCAACGTACGAACGTATCATCCGTATCTAAATAACCATTTTTCTTTCCGCCATTAAAAGTTTTAAAAGTCGTAAAACAACAATGCATTTTATCATTCCTTCTCTATTTCCAATTTTTGCATTCTTTTATCACTGTTTCACTAGCAGCAAGTAAACTCGCTTCGTGGGTTTCCCGCCAAAACAAACGGCTCCTTTAGGAGCCACCAAATGTCATGAAAGTCTGACCAACGTACGAACGTATCATCCGTATCTAAATAACCATTTTTCTTTTCGCCATTAAAAGTTTTAAAAGTCGTAAAACAACAATGCATTTTATCATTCCTTCACTATTTCCAATTTTTGCATTCTTGTATCACTGTTTCAGTGTGAAGATTAATCTTTTAAATACGGCCGAGACTTTGAACGAATGAAACTAACAACTGATTACAGTAGTAGGAACTTGCAACATCGAGTCAAAATGATTAGTAAATTACTTACTTTAGGATCATCTGCCCTGTGTGCAGACCGCAAATTAGCTTACAGGACAAACATAGACAACGAGCATTTCTATTTCGGCGAAGTCCGTCGCGCGAGAAAAAAAACAGCGAATAAAGTGTGAGGCGCTTTTGCTGTTTTCTACTTGCATAACTTTATCTCATGGAGATAAAGTCTTTTTTCCCCCTACAACTTTAATATGTCTAATTTCAGACTTTTAATCCTGAAATTAATACGGTCTTCTAAGAGGTGTTTAGCGAGAAACGCGCGTGTCTGAGCTGAAAAGAACAAGTGGCTAACGCTTTTTTTGCGTAGAAAGGTTACATCGAGTTAGATTCTGAATCGTCCCTTGTCGCTGATCGCGGGAAGGATGCTGATACACTATACATTTTGAAAATTAATTTCGCTGATGCTAACCTTAAAACTGCTAAGCTATCATATCGTGGAAGGGAGGCGAAAAAGCGGACGTGCAGAAAAAGGCGGGAATGAGGCAAAGGAAAACCGCAGCCCTGATAACCGCCGTTTTTGCTGGCGCAGTCTTTCGCTCGTCTCTCGGTCAGCAATTGAACGCTGATGGCATAGAACTGAAATGATTCACACTCCTGCTAAAACAATTTCCAACCATTTTACCTGGTTACGACAAAGCCCAACGCGGTAGTACCCACGACTCCTCCTATTTCAAACACTGTGGACAAGTAGCCCGCCTGGACTTTGGTGTAGTTGAGCTACGAGTAAAAAGCATTTTTAAACCATTAAACTATTCACTGCTTCTAAATTATTTAACAGAGACTGTTTTTCTATCTGTTCTTAATTGTATACTCTTATAACAGAGGCATAACAGCGAGTTGGTGTTCGATTAGGAGGCTTATTAGAGAGGGGGCTTCATTGAGAGGGGGCTTCATTGAGAGGGAGCTTCATAGAGAGGGGGCTTTTTTGGGAGGGGGATTATTAGAGAGGAGCTTATTAGAAAGAGAGCTTCAAAGAGTGGGGGCTCCATAGAGAGGAAGCTCCATAGAGAGGGGCTAAATTGAGAGGGGCTTAACAGAGACAGGGACCAAACAAGAGCACGTGGGGTATATCAAGGTCACACTAGCCAAATTCTTTTGTACTCCCAGTATCGGTTTATTTCCTATTGTGTTAAAGTTGCTGGGTGAAATTAAAAGCACATCGTTGTGATCATGTCCTATTCTTTTTATTAGCCTGGGCCGTGTGGTTCAATGTTAAGACAACCCAGTATTAATGTGAAATCAGATTTTAGATCTGTTATTTAGTATAATTCTTTTGGTCCACAATTTGATGATTGGATTCTCTGAAAAGAATAGCCCAAACGGTTCTTGAACAAAGGCATAAAGAAACCAGTGAATATATTGCTCACCTAGTTTTCTCAGTACATACCGTAAGTTACGGAACTTTTTTATTTTCCGGCTCTGATTTAATATGTTCTCGCTTGGGCCATGAATTCAAGCAGAAAAAAAACTGGTCTGTAACCTACAGTACAGACCTCAAACTCGGGTGGAAGGAGGTGTAGGAACATGCCTGGAGTTATAGGAGTCATATAGGGCAAAATACTTGAAAAGTCTTGGAAATACAATGAATTAATGTTAACCCTTTAACTCCCATGAGTGATCAAAATAGAATTTCTCCTTACAATACCAATACAATATCAACCAGATAAGTAATGAGAATAAAGAAAAATAACAATTTGGGGATAATTAGTCGATCCGATATTAAATTCTCTGAACTAACATTATAAGAATATTGTAAGGTTGACAGTAAGGAGCATTACAAACTTGATCTGGTAATTAAAGGGTGAACTGCACTTACCGCTTGGTAAAGATACATCGGCAGCCACATGTACATACAATATCTGACCAACTTTACACAACAAGTAGCCCAGCTGAGTTCTGGGATCATTCTAAACACAAATCGAATTGTTAAGATGAATTGCATACAGACACAGAAGTTTTAAGGGTTTGGAGCCTAAGACCTAATAAAAGCAAACTCATGCACACTGATGATATGGGCCCATTTGCTGAAAGGGCAGCCAACACTATCCTATGGAAAAATTGCTGTCCAGGGGATAAATGATAACCAATATAAAAAATTATACACTTCTAATTGGCTGAAAACTAGTGCATTCTCTGGTAACATGAATTTAAAGTTGTAAAATGAGTGCAAAGTTGTAACTCAAGTGGTGCATGCACCCTTTCAAAATTTCATTTGTCTTGACTTTCTGTAAAGTTTTTTTTTACATAGTTTTACATTATTACCAAGTAATAACATAATTTCAAGTGCAATTTGATGTAATAAGCACTTGTAAATCAGTTTTCCAAAGACTACAAATTGCACTTGCCCTACAGGCTCATGCAATGTTGTTGTCTCTGAAAAATGTACTCGTGGGTATTAACACCAAATTGCACTAGAAATCATGTTATTACCTGTACTTACTGCACTATCCACCAGATAGAGATTTATCCAGTGGATAGCATTAGCCACCCTATAAACAACTAAGGCTGGTTAAGAAAAGCATAGCAAAAAAGAAGGCCTTACCTTAAACTCCACAGTTGACTATAACTCAATTGAGCTGGTGGGTTACCAGTTTCTGGAGTATTTGAAGGGGTCTCGCCTGATTCTTCAAACAAACAGAGATAGGATATTTTTATAAATTCAAATTGCTATCACTTCTCTAATGGGTCAAAGGCATACAGTGAATTTTCTAAATCAGCACCTGGGATGTCATCTAGCTGCAGATTATACAATAATCATATGTAAAGGGGAATTCATGGTCACAGGTAATCATGTCATGTGTGAACGCAGTGCATAATAATATTTCTAAGGGTAATCATGTGTTTCTTGCCGATTTGTATATTTTTACTCAAAGACATTTAGAAATAAATAATCAGTTTCACTTACTGTCGTAACCATTTTTTCAAAATTCAATGAGTAATAAGACAATTATTTAATTCAGTTTTGGTGATGTTCAAAATATTTAAGTTCTCAGTAAGGATTATCAGCCAAAGTCAAAGGCTGAGGCTAATAATCCCTACTCAACCCTGATTATTCTGGATATCACAAAAATCTAATCCAAAAATTGTTTATAAACAGGGTACTGTGGTGCTGCCTTGAAGGAGAGTACCGCAAGAAAACTTGGTTTAATCAACTGAGTTGATTAAATTTAAATGGGCCACTGTTAAGAGCTTAATGAAGGTGATGTTAAGAGCATTGGCTCTTCATCAGAGAAGAGAGCTAACAAAGAACTAATGCTCAAAGCAACAGCTGTAGAAACTCTCTATAGTGATTAACTCACATTATCAACTCAAATAATAAACATAATTATCCAGAGACAAGATATTAAGGTGATAAACAGGTTCTTTCTTCCCCCACTTCCATACATTTTCCCATGCATAGGTTTTGAAAATGAAGTTGGAGCATATCAGCTAAATTATGTTATCCTGATTAAATACCAAATCCTTTTAACTTAGCTAAATCAAATTATATAGTCACTGTGACTAGAGAGGAGAATAATTCATTTGATCTGAGCAGTTTTAGGGTATAATTCACCTGCATTAGCATCAGGAATCCCAAGTTCTGAAGGAGAATTGAGGAACAAGTAATCCAAAATACCAATGATACCCTACAAAAGTAAATTACAAGCAAAAGGTCTGTCTAGGTCATAAGATCTTATACCACTTCAACACTGATCAGCAAATGGCAGAAGATCAATGTACAAGCTATAAAAGAAGGGAAGGTTTATGACAATTTGCCAATTGTCTGAGTTCAGTTTTTCATATTTCAATGAAGGATTTTTTCAGAGAGGATCAAATCTCCAAAGAATTTTTTTTCTCTTTTAAAGAAAGTTAAGAAAAAATGCATGGTTGTTAACCATTTAACTCCTAAGAGCAACTAGAATCTAATTTCTCCTTACAATGTCACCCCTGAATCAAACATAAAGGTCATGAGAATTTACAAAATTATCACCAAATAAAAGAGGCTCTTGATTGTTAAACAAATTCTCCTTGTCAGTACCTTAAGAAACGTATGTAGAACAGTATGGAGAATATGCTTACTGATATTAGGGTGTGAAGGGGTTAAATGAATTCCTAGAAAACCTACCACAATAATAGATGGTATGAAAAAGATCATCTTCATATCTGGAGCGAACATAGACAGTAGTTGAACCTATAATAAAAATTAAAAAAAAAAAAAAACACTTTTCATTTATTGAAAAAAATAAAATGAATTGATGAAATTTACCATGAACAGAAAACTCTTCTGAACCCTTTAACTCCAAAGTGTGACCAAGAAAGAATTTCTCTTTACAATATCAATACAAAGTTAAGCAGATAAGTAGTGAGAATAAAGAAAAATGTCAATTGGAGAATTATTAGTTGATCCAATACCAAATTCTCTGAACTAATATCATAAGAATTGTATGGCAGACAGTAAGGAGAATTACTCATGAGATCTTGGGAGTGAAAGGATTCACAGCAGTACTCACCGCCATTGCTGTTCCCAGAATTCCTCCTGCAAAACTACTGGTTCCAAACAAACCAAAGATGGTCATCCTTTGCTTGTTGCTAAACCATCCAGTCAGTGATTTAACGGCGTTTGGCCAGGCTGTGGACTATGATGAACATTTATTTAAAATTGAGTTATTACAAATAACATCTTAATTGTAAGTGGAATAAGAACAATGGTAAATTGTGAGCTTAGTATTAAGAAATAGTGCAAGATGTTTTTTTGTCTTGTCTGAGCGTGGGATAAACTAGGAAAAATTCTGAGTCCTGGGAGGAATTGAACCTCGAACCTCAAACCTTAGGATTCTGTGCTCCAATTGCTCTTATTCCCCCATGAGTGAGCCAAGTGAGACAAGAGCCTGCTTATGTCAGGGATGAGCCACATAACTTGTGGATTTAGTAAAAATATTGGGATGAATTTGTATAGCACATTCTCCATATGAATATTATGCCCTAATACACTTTATGGTACTTTTTAAGGGACTTTAGCTAGACTGCATTGAGCAGTTTACAACTTTTTGATAAGGAATTTTGCAGGTGCCCCCAATTATAACTTATAAATATTAACCTGAGCTGTTCCATTCAAGAAAAGGAGAACTGAAAACATGAATACGCTGTTCCAGTAACCAAAGGAAATCTAAAAACAAATGAAAGTTAGACAACAATTATTGTCAGTAACTCATCAAAAATATCAGCATATGTGTACATGCGTGCCTTGGGTTTTGAGGATTTTGTTCATAAGAAGCCCTTTTTCTTTAGATCTGTTATCAGTAACCAAAATAAAAGGAAACAAAGTTCATGACTTTCAATAAAAATTATAATTTCAAGTCAGAATTCATTTCATTGAACATTATAGTCTGGGCAATGGTCAACCTTTTAAAATTGTAAAAGTCCTTTAGTTCACCCAGGAGTGATTAAAATGAAATTTCATATTACAACAGCTATATTCTTTTAATCAGAAAGGTGATAATAATAAATAGATACAAAATATCAACAAGTAGTAACTGTCGGTATTCTTATAGGCAACAGCAAATAAGCCAATCAGATTGCAACATAACTTCTAATTGTGATAAAAAAATACTAACTGAAAGTCAGAATAAACACATGTTATTCTGCCTCACCATTGATAGTGAAGAACATATCAAACAAACAGCCAATGCTCTCCGAGGCCCATATTTGTCACCAAATGATGATAATGTCATCTACAAATAATGAGAATACTCGTTAAAATAACTAACAATCAAAAATACATTCTGTAAACATCTTAACCCTTTAAATCATAAGAGTGATCGGCCTCTAATTTCTCCTTACAGTTATATTGCTGTGTCATTCATTAAGACCATAAGAATAAAGTAAATGATCAGCAACCTTAGAAGCTTTGATTTTTAAACAAACTCTCTTTTTCAGTACTAAAAGAAAATGGATAGAGTATGAAGAATATTGATACTGATTTAAGGGTGTAAATGCATAGGTTAACCCTTTAACTCCTAAGAGTGACTAACATCTTATTTCTCCTTACAATATCACCCCTGAATCAAACATTAAGGTCATGAGAATAAAGGAAATGATCACCAACTAAAGAATCTCTTGATTATTAAACAAATTCTCCTTGTCAGAACCCTTGGAAATGTCTTGGGATCAGTATGGAGAATATGCATACTGATGTTAGTGAGTAAAGGGTAAATAAATCTTAAGAGCAACCAGTATCTTATTTCTTCTTACAGGTCTGCTGAATCATACAAATAAGTTCATGAGAATAAAGGAAATGATTGTGAATCCTAAGAAGCTTTGATTGTTGAACAAATTCTCTTTGTGAGTACCAAAGGAAACTAATGTATAAAGCTAAGAGGAGTTAATGGAGAATATGTATACTGATGTTGAGGTGTTAAGGGTTAAGTTTGCTTGAAAGCTCTTTGTTGTTGGCTTAAAACTTGTAAATCTGTGACCAAAACAAAAAAACCAGAATTAACACCATTTCAGTGCAAGAAATTTAGTTTGAATCTGACAGTTGGTGAGTAACTAAAGACAAAACTGATACTGGTGAGATGGCAAGGCAGTCTTGCCTGAAAGACAAAGAGCCAAACTAACAATTCCAGCCACACAACTCTGTATTCTTGCCTTCGTATGACTCAGATTATTGCAGCGTGATATTAATCCCAGGAAGATGTTTTCTTGCATTGACCACTTTTTGGAAGACCCTACTAAGCTCATTGTGATTACCCTTCTCAACCCTTTGACCCATGAGAGTGACCGGAATCTAATTTCTTCTTACAATATAACCCCTCAATCAAACATTAAGGTAGCGAGAATAAAGAACATGATCAGCAACTAAAGAAGCCCTTGATTCTTAGACAAGTTCTCCACATCAGCACCTTAGGACATGTATATAGAACAGTGTGGAGAATATACCAACTTAATCTAAGGTTAATTAACAGCAGTTGAATTGAATACCTGCATAACAGCATATGGCAATAAGAAAGCTGTGTCCAAAAAACCAAGCTGTGTTCTTGATAAATTGTATACTTTAGCCATATCTGCTTTGACCTAGACATGATTGATGCACAGGAAACACAAAACAAACTTTTAGTTATTGAGTAATTACATTCAGTAAAATTCACTGAAAAAAATAGCAGTTAATGGGGCAAGCAACGCAGGAGAGGTAACAGTTTGAACTTTGAAAAGATCTCCATATTTAAAAATTATTCACCCAAGTGGAGGTGATTAGTGGTGGGTATTAATCACACGGCAAAGCAGTGAGATATTTAACCAACACTTTTCACCATTTCTGAGGTGAATAATTGTCTTAATATGTACCAAACAGATACCAAAAAATAAGTATATTTCTTTCAAAATACCAAAAAAAGGTCAGAGATTCAACTCTTGACACATGATTTTGTCTCATCATCTGCTTAGAGGACTGAATACTGCTTGATGTTTGCTTCAGAACTAGCCAATCAACAAGTACAAAAAGCATTAGTCACTTGTGTGATGTATCCTAAAACACCATACTATCCCTAAAAAAAGCCATAGTTCCCAAGGCAATCTAATGTTTCTGCCCCTGTTTTCTTTATTGAAGAACTGTATACATATTGAAGTGTGGTGTTGTCAAGAAATCTTGTCCAAACTTTTAATTATAGAATTAAGTTGTAAGATCTGCCAAATCAACATGGCTCAGGGCTCAACTTTGAAAGTTCCTCATAAATCATGAAGTGCTAGTTATTTAGAGGAGGTCCAACCCAAACTGCAGTTTTTATGCAAGCAGCAAGTTTTAAGTATTATCTAATTAAATTTCTTTAACTTTTTAACTCCCATGATCTGATTGTTAATTCTCCCCATTACCAGCTTCCCATTTCCTTGTAAATTTAGTTCTGAGAATTTTGTGTTAGATCAAGTTAACAACTTCTACCTGATAAGTTTAAATATTCTCATTACCTGTTTGCTGGATAATGTAAGGATATTATGGGGAGAAGTTTCATGTTGATCACTTCTGGGAGTTTAACAAAGAGTTAACCAAATTTCCTTTCACTCTTAGCTTTCAGCCCTCTTAACACTAATCACAAAAAAAAACTGTTCAGATAAAAGGTTTGTCTAAATTAAATATAGTTTAGAATGCATTTTAGTTAAGCTGCAGCTAAAATTTATTTAAATAACGAGCCCCAAGAATCTTTTTTTTTCTATTTTTCTTTTTGTTTTTTATTTTACTTTTGAAGTAACAAGGTCTAAGATATTTTGGAAAAAAACTAGTTGTCATGGCTACCTTTCTAAGTTGGAAATTAACGATTTGATTAAATTCATGATGTTTCCATTTCATCTCCTCCAAACTCCTCTGATAAATTAAGGCGTTACTTACTTACAACCTCGTCAAATAAATGCAAAACAGATTCAAAAGCGAAATGCTCTGCTGAATTTTAAGCCCACGACCAATATTTAATTTGCTATTTTTAACTTTCTATGACCTCGAATATCTGGATATTAGACGTCTTCTGAGGAAAACAATTTAACATGTTTTATATTAATTTATAGTTTGTAAGACTGGAAGTTCATAGAGGTTGATGCGATTCTTACCACTCCTAATGGTTTGCGAAGCAAGTAGGTTGACGCGTAACTCAGCCAGTTCAATAAAAGAGTAAAAAACTGTCGGCTTTTATACCCATCCATTGTCGCCATCGCTCATTAAACAGAATTAAGGTGATAACGAATAAGTGAAGTTACGGAAGAGAGAAAGGCCTTGATTATCGTGAAACAAATAAGATTGGGCAACTCCACCACACAATCGGTCAGGACGCCATGTTGAATTTTAACCAAGTGAGGATTGGGGCGAATGAAAACCCATGCTGCGGAAATGCGGTCAATTAATTTTATTCAAGTCAAAACAAACTGAAAACAGTCAGCAAAGGTAATTTAAAATTTCGGGGCTGTTTCAGAGCAATTTTTTTGTCTTTTTCGTCTTTTGGGCCTAGTAAAATTGTATAATTCAAATTGAATCGCAAAATTTTATTCTGGAAAAATTTAACTTAGTGCTGATGGCAGTGAAACAACAGCTGTGTGAGCTATCTTTTTTTCCTTGCATGTCATGATGGAGAATTGTCTTTGGACGTGACATTTGCACAGATCAGACAGACCAATTCACAGATTTCATAAGTTAAAAGAATATCATTCCCGTTCGTAACTTGAGAGAATTTTGTTAATTTAGTTTCAGAGTCTTGTGATTTAAAAATTTAAAGGCCAATTAAGGCGTGAACGTCACCTGGCAACAGCCAATCAGAGCAAAGTACTAGCCAACAACTGGAAGTATTAAGGCTGTTTTTTAAAGAACGGCCATTTTGACGCGACATCGCTCAACGAACGCTTTCGCTCAAAACGAAACGGAAAAGAGACGCTTTAGTTGTAAAATGTCGAGAAGGATTCATCCCGCATTTCAGAGTAAAACAGTGGTAAAATTGGAGTGTAAATATTGCGAGAGAAGCATTTGTGCCCGCGGAATGAGAGCACTTCTGCTGGCCGACACGAAAGTAGAGTTGTACTCGACGGACTTACCTCCTGAAAAGTGAGCAAAGTGTATTTTGACGCGGAAAATTACGTCTCTCCTATCCTTTGTAGCTTTGTTGCATTACTTAACGCTTTTTCACTTTTTTCCAGCTCCATTCAGTTAATAGGAACAGATTACTCCACACAAAACTGTGAATGTCGGATCAAAGATGTTGCCTGTCTCGGGTGGTAAGTGTTGACTGGTTTTCACGCTGAATTGGCTTTACATTTATTGAGCACATCCCTTTTAGTTATGTTCTCTAAATAGAGTATTTTTGTTTGTACCAGTGGAAATGTCGTTGGATATCATGTAACACTTCCATGCCAGTCTTGCATTCGATCCTGCAATAACGGCCATTTTTGGATGTTTCACTCCAATGCGGTTCATCCCCTGGAAAGACTCGATCAAACAGGTATGGAAACGAAAGCATCGATACGGAAAGCTTCCGTTAACTTTTCTCGGCATAAGGATGTTATTTAAAAGTTATGTTACTCAAACATGTGGAACACCCATCTCAAACAGCTGATGTCTAGCAAAAGGTGTTCCAACTGGTTTTGTTATGGATTAAAATCTGTTTGCTTTAATTTGAAATGTAAGCAAAATCCATTAAATGATGTGGCTTGATTGAAGCTCTTTCCTTTGACGTCAATTCTTTTTTCGAATATGGCCTTTCGTTTGTTCGAATAATTTGTATTGAGGCTTTCCAAACAATTTTCACTTTCGAGGAACAAAAATAAATATTAGCAAAAACAATGTTAATCCGTGACTGTAACCTCCCGTGGTCATCCATTGTCATCTGCAGACAATTGAAACTCAAAGTTTCTAACTAAACTAGATAAAGTTTCTCTGAAATATAAAATATATGAATATTTTCGGAAAAGTAACTTTTTCACAACACTTTGAAGGCTGCGTCATGTTGTTTGTTCATGCAATGCGTCACTTAAGGTCTCGGTAATGTTGTGGACAGTTAAGGAATTTTGTAAGTGTGAAAGGTCGTGATCTAATGGGCAGAAATTGATAGAATTTCTCTGATGAATAAAACTAAGATTTTGTAGCATGTTATCATTTTGGTTTACATGCCTCGAAACTATTCTTCACAATTGAAGGTCTACAAGACAATTCAATTAAGTCGTGGGATAACAGTTTCAACTCGATAAGTTTGAGTATTCTCAAATAAGGAGAAGTTACATGTTAATCACTTTTGGCAGTGAAAGGGTTAGATGCATATGAACCCCATGGAGTGTTTTGCCTAAGAACAGAACACAATAACCCATCTAGGACTGAAACCCTGATCCTAAATTCAGCATGCTGACTGCAAGGTCACTGTATCTTTCATCATACAATTAGACATTGTTGGTTGAAGTCATGATTGAAGTTTATTTCTTTCTTGTAGGAGTTCAGATCATGCTCTGGGGATCTCTCCCTAACTGCAAAGAAGACCAGGAAATGAGTGATGACGACCTCATGATGGAGGAGTGCTTGAGATGAATTTATAGAAATTGAGTATTTTATAAAATGTAACTAACAGAAAAGTAATATTTATATCTCATAGGAGACAAAATCAGTGTAAATATGGTTATGTTGTATAGTGACAGTGATATGCTTCAGTTGCACGAATTCTTGCAGGGTGATATCAGTAAAGAGCATTTTCAATTGTTATCTTGTAAGATCCCTGTGCACATTGCAAGAGCTGATCTAGCAATGATTCAAACATTTATTTCTAAGAATAGTGCTGTTACAATTTGGCCACTAGACGTGATCTGCTATTCATGAAAGTTCATGTGATTGTCCATGTGACATGAAAATATCACGACCGTAGGTCCAGGTCTATCAGTTGTGTAATTTGCCACAATTTTAAAAGTTACCTACTACTTATGGCAGGGTGACAGATTTTGGAAAGGTAGCTTTTGTAATATGGTAAAAATGATGATAAATGCAAGGAGTTCAAAATGCTATCATTAACAAACCTAAATAAGCTGTTGGCAGTTTTATTTTACCTGTCTTTCAGGCAATGTAATTTCATAATTGAAGTGAGTTGGTGAATCCCAAAATGTCAGATTTATTTGACTGAATTCACATGTGTTTATTTTGCTGCTGTTTAATTGTTGGTTTAATTTAATGTTAAAGATAGTGATTAAACATAAAAACTCATTTCTTTGTCTTAAGAATTTTAGTCCATCTTTGTAGCTGTTGTGATTTCCAAGGAATTTAAGCATTTCTTTAGATGCAAAAAAGGTTTATTTTAAGATTTAATGACTTTGACATTCACCACTTGTTTCTGGAAGTTTATTTAAGTTTGAGATCAGGCTGAGATGTCATAACATATACATTTAAGGTTTGGTCTGTGCATTTGATAAATAAGGTCACTGGTTGATTTGAAACATGCACAGTTTCATTATTATGCATGCTAAAGAGTGAATATTTTCTTAGAACATTAACAGATTTTTTCACAAATGATTAGTTATTTGAAAATCCCAACTCATTTGTGGTTGGTCTAAGTACGGGTTATTAAATTTACTCTTTTGTTATGAGAAAAGCAAAGTTTGTAGTTAGTTGTACTTAGGAAGTAACTGACTATTGACCAGTACCAAATAAATAATTTTAATTGTTAATATTCAGTAATAGTTGCAGTTTTTTGTATGTCTGGTCTGCAGGTGTAAGTCACCCCCAACCCCTTAAAAATTGGCTGAATTATCTTTGTTGGGGATTCAACATAGTTTTTAAGGGTGGTGGAAAACCTGGAAAGTCCTTATTTTGACTTTTTCCAGGACTGGAAAGTTGTGGATAAAAACTACAGATCCTGGAAAGTTCCCAAAATCTGCTCCACTCAAGCAATAAAGTTTTCAGAATTTTAAATGATAGGAAATGTACTGTAGACCATAAGGAGAAATGATTTTGAAATCTTGGGGATGAAAAGGTTTAAGGTGAAATTTTTAGTCCAAGAAAAATCCATATGAGTCCTGGAAAAGTCCTCAAAATTTTATTCTGAAAAAGGATGTGAACCCTAATTCAAAATAACTCAAAGAACAGACTTCATTTTTTTTCCTAGCAAGGGAGACATAATATTTCTTTATGTGGATTTTGTGCCTTCCTCCCCTCATGAGAGTCTAACCCTTTCTGCTCAACCTACACTTGTATACACTCACCATTACCCCTTAATTCCCAAGATCTTAATTTTTAATTATCCCCTCTAGCTTCTCCTCATTCCCTTGTAAATTAGTTTTGAGAATTTGGTGATAGATCAAGAAAACAAATTCTACTTGTCTAAGTTTGAGTATTTTCATTACAAGTTTGGTAGATAACATAGGGATCTTATGGGGAGAAGTCACATTTTAATCACCTGGGAGTTAAAGGATGAAAGCCATTGAAAACATGCCACTGCTTCTACAAGCCATTGACAAAAGGACTTGCATATTATTTTTTATCTTCATCATGAACACAGAGATGGTTTAAATGTACCCTATTTTGCTGATCACCGAAAAACCTTCAGAATGATTCTATATTCATGGTCTGATTATTTTTCAAATCAAATGAAAATAAACCAGTCTGACCTCAGTTGTTCTCAAAAAATAAAGGACAAGTCTTGCAGATTACATCAAGTTAAGGCATTCACATGCTGACACTCATTAGCTCCTAAGATCTAATTCACAATTCTGTCTGATTACTATACATTTCCATGTAATTTATACAGGATAATTTGGTCTTTCATCAAAGTGACACCTTAAGTGATAAAATTGTCCCCTCTCCAAATCTGTTAGTAAGACAATACAGAATATGATTGCTAAGAGAAGTGACATGTTAAAAACTTCTTTAAAAATGACACAAGTGACATGTTTAAAAAAGCAACGCTGTTCTCTCTCTGTTCATCCTTCAAATTACTCTTTTTGTGTGAATCTCGGTGGCCCTGTGATCCTGTACAATAAAGTGACAACTAGAGATAAATCTGTCTTTTGAACAAAGAAGAATATGATTTTATCAGCCAATCTTCCTACTAGAGCCCTTTAAGATCTATCTAAGATACAAAAACATCAGCCTTCATTTGACAATTAAATATGCTTACATATTTTAATGCAGACATTTACTGTAAAACAAATATGTCCAGTCTGTAAAAACAGCAAACCACTTTCATCTTGAATTGATTTTTAACCATACATAGAAGGTTAACCATATTGAAGGTAAGATTAGAAAGATTGGGGAATAACCACTTCATATTTCCTTGGGGCATAGTTGATCATTTGACACATTTAGATTGAATTGCATGCAAGCATAAATATCTTATGGGTTATGATTATCAGAATAATTATAAAGTTTGGTTTAGATTGAATTGCATGCAAGCATAAATATCTTATGGATTATGATTATCAGAATAATTATACAGTTCAGTTTACTTCATTCTGTGTTTTCATAGATGCACATCTTTTGTGCTTACATCACAGCAAGGCTAGAAATAATTATATTAATGGGCGATACTCTCATTTAACCCTTTAAGTCCCAGAAGTGATCAACATGAAACTTCTCCCTATAACATCCTTAAATTACTCAGCAAACAGGGAATGAGAATATTCAAACTTATCAGGTAGCAGTTGTTGTCTTGATCATACATCAAATTCTCATAACTGATTTACAAGGATATTTGTAGCAGCTAGAGGGGAGAATTAACAAACAGATCTTGGGAGTTAAAGGGTTAACTACCACTAAGCCAATAAATTTGATTTTGAGTGGACTGGAACTTTTTTTTAATACAAATCAATAGTTTGAAATGATGCTTTTTTCTAGAATTTTTAGCTGCACATATCACAAAACATTTCCTCCAAGTCATAAGCAGGTAGCTCTTGCATCCCGAGGCATGACCATACCCTGTATTCTTCATTCTATCTTCCATACATTCTACAACCTGTTGACAAAGAGAATTCCTTTAATAATCAAGAGCTTTTTTAAGATGGTGATCATTGCCTTTAATCTCCTGACCAAATGCACACCTTGGGGGTGATATTGAAAGTGGCAACAAAATTCTTCTCACCTGTAGATGTCAAAGGTTTAAATTTTCACTGCTGTTCGTTTTATGAAATAAAAAACTCAATGAATGTAAGAAATCTGCATCTGCTAGATGGGTCAAACATTCAAAGTAAATAAACCCATGCAAATACAAAATTAATTCATTATTCCGCATGAATCCTTCATCAATGGTCAGAATAAAAACTATCATCCATAATAAATAATTTTCTTAATATTGGAATTGATGTCAAGGGTTATGTAAGTAATGGTTAAAATAACCTTAGTGGTAACTGATCTCTGAAACACAAGTGTTCTTCATGTCAAAAAAGAGGAGAGCAAATTGCGCAACTTTGACAGATCAGACAAACACAAATTCAAAACTTGTGAGTAAAATGCAAACATAGGTTTACTAAATTGTATCTTCACTCAATATTATCAATGGTCTTGGAAAATACAGTGACAGCAGTCCATAGAATTTTGTAACAACTGCATGATCCCATATCAAATGGAGAGGATGTAGTGTATATTTGACCTGCTTAGTCTCAAAACATACAACTTCTATAAAATAATTTGAGGCATAATTTAAATACTAAAAGGTCCATAACTATAATATTTGGGGATAAAGGTAATTTTCATGTTATCAATCAGCAAAGTATATTTCACTTTTTTTATGATTGCATAAATTAGGGTTAGGCAGTTTTATAATAATTTTCACAACATACGCGTGACAAAAGTCAACATAGATGTTTTCAATGTAAAAAAAGATATTACTGAACGAAATCCTACAAAATCAGGCCTAATGCTACCATATATGACGAAAGAGGGAACGAGTAAAATTCGGATCAGCATATACGGACCTGTCAATAAGCTATTTCTTGATCAAACAGATGAGTACTTAACAGATTTACAATTTACTGCTACAATAAACCTCAAAGATGGAAGTTCCTGGATCCGCGATTGAGATACACAAAATACTGTCCTAACTTTTTCTAGCTATGCATGTAAGACGCACCACAAGTTAGGAATTCCCCTAAAACACACAAGGTATGTCTTTGTAACATTCTAAGTTTACAAACAGGTTGTTGAACCGTTCATGGGGATTCTGTGGTTCCGAGTATGAATTTTTAAGACTAATAACTTCTATAAACACTAGTTCTGGATTTCTTCAGCAAAATGCTATGACTCCTTCTTGATCCCATGCGTGTTTATTCCATTTTCCAGAATTTCTCCTCCGGAAAATTGATTATCTTGCATAGATCCGCTCGACAAAGATGTGACAGCTGTTAAAAGTAGCGCTTGGTTACCATCGCTGTTTGAGTTCGTAAACTGTACATTTATTTCTGAAGGTACTGAAATTCCTCCGTTTGCGAAGAGCGACCTTAAAACGTTCAATTCTTTCTGTAGTAAAGAAACCTTACTACGTAAATCTTCGTTTTCTTTCGTTAAATCTGTAACCCTCCGTCTGGTTTCCTCGATTCGTTCTTTAGCTTTCATGCGACTTTTCCTCACAGCAATATTATTTCTTTCTCGCTTTTTCACGTAATCGTCGTCCACAGATTTCTCCCCAGGACGTTTCTCTGCTTTTGAAGTTTTCGTGTCTATATTCTCCGTTGATGGCTCCATTTTTCCTCGACAACCTCTACACGATCTGTTCCTCCAAACGGCTGGAGTTATTTAACTTTGATTACCTAATCCCCTCAAAAAAAGTTCGAAGCTTGCGCAATAAGTTTATCGATTGCGCAAGCGAGCCATGCGTGGTGAGTATTACGCATATTTTTCTTTTATGACGCTGAAGTCCTTGCTCGAAGGCTCAAAAACCGCGTAAAGGTGTGGCTGGGGGTCTGGTGAGGGTGGAGAACCTAATCAAATGGCCCACAATGCAACACCGAATGGAATAGTACAAAACGAAACCGCAGTTTTTTTGGGTAAAGAAAGAAAATCAAAGGGTTTTTGGTGGTAAAACATAACAGAAAAGCGAAAGCCTTGAAAACATATAGGTTTAGTCTAGAAAACGACGACGTTTCGACGTCGTTTGCTAACGTCATTGTCGAGTTAAGATAAAACACAAGATGTGCATTCAGGAAGAATTTCTTCGAGGCATGAATGCAAAAGTACAATAAAGCAAAGATAAAATATTCATTTCAAGAAGAAGAACAAAATATCCCAGTAGAGTGAGGTATTTGCACGTGGCGTCACGCGAAAGACGGCGTCGACAAAATCTGCACCGGGCCGGATCGGATCACGGACAGGTTCACGGAATAGATCATAGACCGGATCACAGACAGGGTCACGGACTGGATCGTGGACCAGATCATGAACCGGATCACGGATAGGATCATGGATCGAAAAGCGGATATTTTGCACGTGATCCGATCCGTGATCCGGTCTGTGATCTGATCTGGTTCGATCCTGGTTTTTTCGACGCCGCGTAAAAAGTTTAGCAAGAACAGGAGTGCTTTTGAGAATTCAACTTCGGTTTCAATTTCCTAAGGAAGAGCATTTCAAAATATCAGACATACAAACTTCGACATTTCAACAATAACAGGGTTATTGAATGATTTCTGTAAATAAATTACAAGAACTTTTTTCAAACGTGCTTCGAATTGTATTGATGTGTATTTTTAGAGACAGACTTGTCTCAGGAGCACAAGTTGATTGTATAGTATCAAAAAACATGGCGAGAAAGGAATTGATTGCTTTGGCTCAGACACCAAATTAAATACAAACATTTTATGTCCACGGTCAGCTCTCCCTGCGATTTTTTTTCTTTTAAAGTGCCTTTGAGTATTCACCATTTTGGTTAAATTTATTTTTTATTTTTACTAGCTTTTGAAATTTATGAATTCTTATAGTTAGTAGCCTGGCGAGAGGAATTCGTTCGAACAATACTTTGACAAAATAACTGCCATAACTAAGCAGGCAACACCTCTTGATTAATTAAAGGCACCCGATGGAATTTTTAGCACTTGAAAATAAAAAAAATAAAAATACAATAATTACGTTGAAGTTCGTGGAGGCAGACATCATTTTGAAAAGAGAAGCACGAAAAAATATCGCATTAGTGACAGAACCAATGCAGGGAGTGCGTTGATTGGTTATAAGACTTGTTCTACAGAATTGAACCAATCAGTTAGAGTCCAATTTGAAAGACAATGCAACAGGGGTATAAAACACAGGAAAATTATTCTAAGTTCCGCTAAATCTTGAACATACGTTCTTCTGGAAATTCAGAGCACGTCCTTCACGAAAAATCGAGTTATTTGAATAAGATGTCCGGTCGCGGTAAAGGAGGAAAAGGTTTGGGTAAGGGAGGTGCGAAACGTCACAGAAAAATCCTACGAGACAACATTCAGGGCATAACTAAGCCGGCCATAAGACGTTTGGCCAGGAGAGGTGGTGTGAAGCGCATTTCAGGTCTCATTTATGAAGAAACTCGCGGAGTTCTCAAAGTTTTCCTCGAAAACGTTATACGCGACGCGGTGACATACACTGAACACGCCAAGCGCAAGACGGTGACCGCCATGGACGTTGTATACGCGCTGAAACGACAAGGACGCACGCTGTACGGCTTTGGGGGCTGAAGAAAGAAGAACTGACATGACAGAGAAACTGTAGAGTTAGCAAGCGTGTAAAAGAAAAGACTGAAATTTTTATTTTAGCTTCCAGCAGGACTGCAAGCTCTTAATTATGTTTTACTTTTGTGTACATTATTCATTTTCTAGTTTGAAATTATTTCTCGTTTGAAATAATGTACTGTGTAACGTCCCATTACTTCCACAAGTGATAGCTGTTTAATTTTGTTTCTTTTGTATCTGTTTACCTATTGTTGCCTATTTTTTTGTACTTGTAGCAATACTTAATGTTGTACAAATAATGCAGAGAGAATTAAATCGCTTCTTTTGTTTGTACATTTGTTTGTAGTCCATGTTTAGTTTACCGCGCCTCATTTGCATCTGTGAGGGGACTAGGGCGAGGTGATTGTGGTGTGTAGCATGAAAACCTAAGGGAACCATGTTTAGAATATTCAAACGCATTTTAGAATAAAGCAGGTTCCACATGCGTGTCGAAAGAACAGAACCAATTTAATCCACACGGGCGATTGGAACATTAGTTAACATCACAATTAGCGAATGAGAACCCGAAACTGTAAAAGGCTCGGAATAACCCGAATGATGCTTTTTGCGCCATTCACTCTGGCGAAAAGCTAACGCTCGAAACGACAGTTTTAAAATACATTATTAACTCAGACTCTAAATTCAGTAGCCTGCGAGCTAATATTATCTCGTACTCAGATCCTACGGTTTAATTGTGACGGAAATGTAAGTTACAACCGCTTGGCCGTGAAAGGGGTGGGCACGAGACTATCTACGAGCAAACCTTCTCTACCCATGAGAAGGCCTGAAACGAATCGGGGAGAGGTCTGCCGGGTTATCTGGCACCACTTGCCGATCTCTAGCTGACTGCCCTTTGCAGGACTATAGAGAACTGGCTGCCATTGCAATTGCCATTGCCACGAGGCAGCTAAGGATCATATGAATATTACAAAGACTTATGGGATAATCAGGTAAATAAATTTTATCGTGGCAACCAAAATCCTCCGACCCCCAAACCACCCTGTTCTGCGATACACACTGATCGGTCCGTGACCAAGCTACTTATTTTTTCAAAGTTTGTTTTAAAATTATAGAACATGAACGAGAAATTAAACGAGCTCCACAAACTTACAGTTACGCGTGTTAAGCGAATGGATGTAATCAAGTAAGACTCATAATTATTGTCTTTTAATTTCCCATCTCAGCACCTGCCGCAACCATCTGCCGCGATCCAAGGACTGTTTACTTCAACGTTGAATGACGGAGGGTACTATCGTTGTTATCCTCAGTAAGGTTTGTGAGAAGTTGGCCTGTTGAAATATCGCAAACCATTCACTATTTGTCCGAAATAGTGGCTCCTAGCGAAAATCATGAACAAGTTGTATTGTAACCAGTCTTCGAAATTTTTTCCCATATTCACTGAACTTGAAGATCTTCGTTCGACTTGTATCGCCAACTGTGTCTTTAACATTTTTCTTACTTACACCGCCTTCATGTTGAATATTGTGACACTCTACGCCATATACAAAACTTCAACAATGCCAAACACTTTGAAAACTCTGCTGCTAAGTCTCGCCTTCTCGGATGCTGCTGTTGGTTTGTTTAGTCAACCAATATACACTTTCTTTCTGATCAACTGGCTTCGACTAGACAATCCTAGCTGTAACGCTAAACAAGTGCGGACGATTTCAAATACTTTATTTTCAGGTGCTTCGTTCCTTGGTGTTGTGGCTGTAAGTGTAGACAGGTTCTTAGCTATTCATCTTCATCTCAGATACCAGGAGCTTGTGACTCACAGGCGTGTTGTTATTGTTGTAATTGGCATATGGGTGTATAGTGCATTTCTTTCTTTAATAATATTGTGGGAGCTTCATAGTACTCGGGATCTTATACGTACGATAAGTGCTGCTTTCGGTTTTATTATTACACTCGTGGTGTACATCAGGATATATCAAACAGTACGACGGCACAAGAATCAGATTCAGTCCATGCAAATACGAAACGAAGCTCAGTCTGAGGAGATAAAAAACTTTAATATCCTCATTAGATCCACAGCTGGCATATTCTACGTATATCTCGTGTTTTTAATTTGTTATTTGCCCTATTTCATTTGCAAGGCTGTTATTCAAATCTATGGTTCGAGTATCGTTTTAAAGAAACTTTATCTTTACTCACTGACTCTCGTGTTCCTAAATTCATCTTTGAACCCTGTAATTTACTGCTGGAAGATGAAACACATTCGACACACTATCATAGACATACTGGGAAAGATGTCTTGGATCAGCAATCGGCCATTTCGGATCAACTACAATCGGTCATCGAATGTCGTTCATATTGATAACTGATCCACTCTGTGTGGCTTAAAAAGACTATGCACGGTAATTGTTTATGACAAAGTGAAATGGGGACAAGCAAGATTGTACATAAACTAAGTTATAAGACCCGGTAGCCAAATAATTGCGTAGTTCCAATTTTAAGTACACAATAAATCGAATAATCTCTGGTGTGGAAGGGCAGGAACTAATTTTGGCAAGAAAGCTGGTTTTGTCATCGATAGATACATACATTGTAATTATGGTTGCAAAGGAGCTAGTATTTACGAGAGAAGAAAAAAATCGATGTTAATCATTAGTTAATGAGGGGATTTAAGACGAAAATGGATTGATCGATATACTTGAAAGTTAAACAAACAACGAAAAGCATCGAGTTTGCCTTAACACTTTTGAGGTAAAATCTTAGTCGAAGCAGAATGCTGCATATGAAAACGAAAACGGAGGTGGCTATAGAGTTATTGATTAGCCCGCAGATGTTTGCAGGTGGTTCTTGATAATACCGTGAGTTTTGCCGGAAAACTTAAAATTAAGTATGTTTTTTCTTGTTATCTCCTTTCGCTTAAATGCAAATAACAGATAGGTTTTGCAACCAACTTGACAATTCTTTACAATTTCAAAACAAATTAATGGGTCAATAAAAGTGAAATGTAGTGAAAACGATACTCTCGTAATAAAAGCGTTCAAAAGTTTATTTGTTCAGATAATCGACGGCTTCAATTTTGGGCAAATCTATGATGATTGCATGGCAATTTGAAAATGTCTTTCAACATCTCGGAGAATATTTGTAACAGCCTCGTTTTCGCCTGGCTTTAAGGAAAAACGGAAGGGTCACATTAAGAGTTTTGATAATTGCATCATACTATCAATACCGTGTCCCTAAATTGATCATCTTAGTCATTCTCATTACCTGCTTGCTTTAAACTTTCTTTAAATTACACATTAATGGGGGAGTTAAGGAGTCGACTGTTAATTGATATGAGCACCGTCTACTACTCCAACATGCTATTTTTAGCCACTTAAATTACGTGCACTTAAATCTTCCTGCAAATTACCATAAACCAAGAAAGTACTATCTCGATCAGCATGGACACGCGATAAGAGAACTGTCGTAGTAAAATTCAGTCATTTAAGATAAAAGTTCTACGCTACCCGTGCGGGAGTTGTTCGCAATAAGTGTCCCCACTGTCGCCAGCAGCTTTCTCCCTACCATCACACGGATGCTATTATTCCCTCAGGCCCGTATCCGTTTTGTTTTTATTAAGTTCAATTTCCACCCCCGCCACCTCCACCGCCAGATCAGTTTTGGTGGTTGGAATTACAAGGTCTTACCGTGGACAGGTATGGGGCAGAGGAAGATGATCTCTCTCCAGATTATGTTCTACCTCCACCGCCTGCTGGGTGGCAAGCTTTTCGCCTCGGCCATCGTTAGCCTTATTTATTTCAGCCGTATTTACATTCATTTAGCTAAGTATATTCTACAGGTATTCCAAACAAAAAAACAAAAACGAAATAAAGGCTTATTTACTCCCCATATTTAGTCACAACGGCATTTTGGTGTTTTATGTTAGCAACCTTAAGAATTTATCCACTTACGAATATATCCACTTATCTAACTGCATATTCATAAATCTTTTGGGAACTGGGGACAGCTCCGTCTAAATAGGGAGAATTTGTTAAATAATAAAATTATAATTATAGTAAATCTACAATATCTTAAGGGTTTCCTTGTATTGGGGTCGGAAAAAGGAATGGAAATATTATATTATTTTAAGTCATTTAATGCAAATTATAAAAAGGGCAGGTTGATTACTTCCTACTCCTTCTTAGTGGTCTTATCTTAAAGGTTGAGTTTGGTCACGTTCTTGTTGTGAGTTTGGTCACGTTCTCCTTGTGAGTTTAATCACGTTTTCCTCGTTGTGATCGTGAGGTGGACATGGAACTCGTGATGAGCCATGTTCCTAATTAAGTTAATTTGTTAGTCCAGGATGAGTAAATCTCCATGGTAATAGATCGCGTTCGACACCTTCTTGTCCCCAGAGGTAATTTAAGGTGTAAACAGGTGATACCCCTCATGTTTCGCAACCAAAAGCAATTTGGGGGCGGTACTTGTGAGCGCCTTTCTTCTTTAACTCTTGTGACCAAGATGTTGTTATGTAAAAATCTTTAAAGGTGGTTTTCTCTTAAGATACCTTTTCAGTTATAAATAATACTCTGAACCAAGGTTATTTGTAATTTTTATATTATCGATCTCGTTTCTGTTCTGGCCGATCTCAACCGTAAAGATATGAAAATTAAGGTATAAATTGATTTTGTAACTGCGTAAACAACTCGAAGGTGCATACTCAGTATGTGGGAACTGCAATACGTGGTCAAGCGTAATTCGCTACTTGAGATGGTACGATGACGACACAAGAAGATTGACGGCTTAGAAATGTCATCCGCAGTGTCACCTTCAGCGGAGACTCTAGTTTTCCCTGTTGGATAGAAGCTAGTCCCCGTTGTATCAATTTGTGAAGAAGGAGAATAAAGAAGAATTAACCTATCAAACGACGAGTGTTAGAAAATTTACTTCTAACACTATGGGGGACTAAGGCGAGGTTAGTGTGGTGTTCGCCTTTGAAGTGCAAATATATAGCATGTAAACCTCAGGGAAACATGTTTAGAATATTCAAGCGTAAATTTTAGAATGAAGCAGGCTGCGCATGCGTGTCGAAAGAACATGACCAGTCTAAACCACATGGGCAATCTGAACAGTGGTTAACATGATAATTAGCGAAGGAGAAACAAGAACAGGCGGACTGTAAAAAGCATGGAATAGCCTGAGTGATGCTTTTTGCGCCATTCACTCAAACGCTCCAAACGTCAGTTTCAGAAACTCTCTTCAGTGTCCAATTTACATTATCAACTCAGATAAAATCAAATTGTCTCGTAATACTCCCACCGAAGTAGCATCACAGTTTCTTCGAAAACACACCCCCTTTGTTCATTTGCGGGCTAACATAATCTCGTACCCAATTTTTTTTACTGTAACGGAAATGTAAGTTACAACCGCTTGGTCGTGAAAGGGGCGGGCACGAGACTACCTACAATCAGTCCTCTGCTCGTGAGATCGGGGAAAGGTATACTGGGGGTCTGGCACTACTTGCAGACCTCTAGCTGACTACCCTTTACAGGACTATAGAGAATTGGCTGCCATTGAACTGCCAACGAGGAAGGATCATAGGAGTATTACGGAAGCTTATGGGGGAATCAGGTAAATAATCATTTCATCCTGACAACCAAAATCATCCAACCCTAAGCAATTCCCCCCCCCCTTCGATAAAAAATTATCGGTCCGTAACTAAGCCACTTATATTTTAAGTTACGCGTGTTAAGCGACTGCAGGTAATCAAGGAAAACCGATAATACGGACTTTAAGATTGAGGACGGGGGCTTCTATTGAGAACGTCCTAACGGAGGAGAGCCTGGCTAGAGTAAAGCGTCGTTTACGCGGGAAATTTGGCGTTAAGATCCACTCGATCCAATACGTTTAGAATTTGGAGGACGTCTAACCATCATGGCTAATTTTAGGGAAATGCGTGATCTTTTCACACTTTATCATTCATCAGAGGTCATGATGAAGAGTTCATTTTACTGTATGATACACTCTCTTCAAAGTACTTACATCTTCCGCATGAAGACTATCAGCTATTTTCCTTCGACCATATGGAACCTGACCAGTGTAAAGCACAATTCAGATTCTGTAAAAACGACATCCTTTTGCTTGTCGATGTTCTGCAAATACCAGCAGATTTGGTTAATTCTCAAGGAACTATTTTTGGTGGACTGGAAAGCTTCATTTGTATTTTACTCAGAGAATTGGTATATCCATGTCAATACAGTGATTTATTACAAAGATTTGATCTACCAGTGCCCGAGTTGTCTATGATAAGTAGCACTGTTGTGAATTATATTTATGAGAACCACATGAACCTTTTAGCTTGGACTTTCATATATAGTGTCTATATAGTGTCTTTATTGTTCAAAAGATAAAATTACATATCTTATGTTACATTAAAAAAAAGGATGTAAATAAGCTTAGGTGTATCTAAATAAGATAAGTATATACGTGGAAACAAATACAAAAGTCTAATACAGGAAGTACACTTTTACAAAGCTACATTGTGCTTAAAAACAATTCTATTAAAAAATGTATTCTTAAAACGGTTTGTGCGAATAGCGGGCATGACAGGGGATTTATTTCTCAAATTATACCTCGTGATCTTGGTCTCAGGGAAGTAGGCTCTAAGAGGATGGCTCAGGATAGTTGAAACCTTGCGACAAATTTTGTGATCTTGCGTTTTAAGTAAGTCACCTATCACTAATTTCTTAGATATGTAACTACGTTTAAAACAACGATCTAAAAACTGCTGGGCTATAGTTAGCTCTGACTCAGAGGCCCCATGCACAGATAGAGCATAAGTAATATTAGGTAGGACAATGGAATTAAATAAAACATCTACTTCTGCTTGGCTACATCCTTCTTTGCGGAGGCATCTGATAACGTATAAACATTTATTAGCTTTACCTAACTTTTCTTTTAGGTGAGTACTGAATTTGCAGTTCGGCTGAAACGTGAGACCAAGAATGGTTATTGTACTAGTCTGAGGTATGCCAAAAATACTTTTGTAGGCCTCAGCAGTGTGACCTTTTTTATACATAATAAGCTCTTTACATTTAGTAGAATTTGAATTCATTCTATTTTGGCTTGCCCACTGTAAAAACTGATTTATTAAGTCTACAGAGTGATCTTTATAATAATATACCGGAGCAATAATCGTACAGTCATCAGCGTATTTGAAACCAAGTGTCTCGTTCCCTAATTTAATTTCCAGATCGTTAAGAAATATATTGAACAAATAAGGTCCTGAAACACTACCCTGGGTTGTGCCCTTGTGAACTGTTTTCCAATTACAGACATGATTCCCGAAAATAACTCTTTGTTTTCTATCTCGCAAAAAACCTAACCACCAGTTTATGATATACGGGTTAAGTGGTAGACTCTTAAGTTTCTCAGCAAGGAGTTGATGGCTCACAGAGTCAAAGGCCTTACTGAAATCCATCGCGAACATCCGCACTGCCTTGCACTTGGGATCATCAAGAAACTTGCAGATCTTATTCTGTATAAGTAGCAGAGCATCTGTGCAGCTCCCTCCTTCTCTATACGCGAATTGACTATTCAACAGCTGTTCTTCTACCGGCCTTTGGGCGTGAATCTTATAGACTGCCTTTTCCAGGGCTCTTGCTATTACAGGGGTTACGTTGATCCCCCGGAAGTCCCCTCTTGCCACTGGAACATCAACTTTTGGCAGTGGGTTTATACTTGCCCTTTTCCACGATCTAGGCCATTGGTGCGTAGCGAGAGACAAATTCCATAGCTTAGTAATGATTGGAGTGAAGATCTCCGCATGGTCTTTCCACACCCAATACGGAATTTGGTCAGGACCAGTTGCAGTCTTCTTTAGAGTACTCAGTGAGTTCCATACATATCGTTCACTAATTTCCGGGACTTTCACCTCAGGACCAATTTCAAGTAACGCGGGCTCAACGTAATCGCCATCCGTACACAGGTCACCGAAATACTCGTTCAAATCTTGAGCGGTCTCTCTATCCAGCGAAACGTTTGTGGACCGCCGGCGTTGAGATATCAAGTCTACGTTTTTCCACCATTCTCTGCTCCCCATTTTGCCCTCCAGAAGCATCCTTCTGTTTTCGCCAATAACCTTCAACACATTTCTACTAAGCTCTCTATGCTTATTAGTGCGTAAAACAGAGATGCGAGACTTGCTACGTAGCATGTATTTAACTAGCGGTGTCATCCAACTTGGATCACGGGACGAAAGGGAAACCGTTCGTAAAGGCATGCACCAGTTAATATTTGACAGGATCTTCAATTCTAAGATGTTCACAGCTGTTTCGATACTATCCGCCTCCAAAACATCATCCCAGCATTCTGATGCGAGGGCAAGGTAAAGAGCTTGCTTCCTATGCTCACGACAATCCCTAAATTGCACTTTCTTACGAATAGGCTTGAGTTTCTTGCCCGCTGGAACTATAAATCCAATGTGATCCGTCTTAATCAGCATCTTTATAGATAAAGTTTTTCCGAAGAGCTCTGGCCTATTTGTAAGACAATTATCCAAAAATGAATCCCCTCGTGTTGGAAAATCCACTAAAGCGGTCCAACCAGTAATGCGTTTAAGTCTCGTGAGATCAAGGTGATTAAGATCGCCACCGCAAACAATAGTAGCGTTTGGGTGATTATCCAGCATTGTGTCAAAGAAATTAAGAAGATAATCCATTAAATCGCATTGCTGGTATGATGTTTTCGGGGGGTGATAAAGACCAGATAAAAGAATGTAATTCCCACTTGGCAGCAACACAGTCAGGCAAATAAACTCGTATAAATTAGAACGATAAACATCAATAACTGAAAGATTACTCCTTGTATAGATAGCAACACCTCCCCCATTCCTTAGATCGCATCCAGACCAATTCCTATCCCTTCTGAAGATATTATAACCCGAGATATTAACCACCGTATCGGGTACCTCAATTTTTAAATGAGTTTCCGACACAACACAAGCATCGATGTCATTATTTCTTAAGTCGGCCTCCAAAGCCACAACCGCTCGCACCCGACTAGTTGTTTTCCCCAAACTACAGATGTTAATAAACAAAAGTTTAGGGACAGCAAGCTGACCAGAACTAACAGAGGTGTGTTCGCGGGACACCACTTGTTTTGGTACACTGACGAGATTGCTAGGGTTTCGTCGTTTTTCAACCCGCAGCCGGGGAATAGCAAACCCACTTTCCGCCCTTCGTCCAATGATGACAGAAATATTCTGAATAGATCTCTCCTTCACATGCTGAACATTTTTTCTCAAACCTCCCCGATTACCACGAAACCTGAGCAGCTGTAGTTTCTTAAGCGTCTCTAAGACAGGGCTCGAAGGTTTACCAGATTTCTTTCTCAAACCGAGTAAATAGTTTCTTCCATAACATGGAATCTTACTTTCGTCAGACCAGGTTTGCTTTCGTAGATCATAGCTCTTCTCTGAAGAAATAGGACCAGGGTTCGTCTCCACATCCATAAAAACTGTAATGTCTATCGTTAACAGGGAGCAATCCGTCGCCGCAAGCAGTATATAACCATGTTTAACCCATTTCATGATAGGCCTTCGAAGTCTATCATGGCGGTGCGCCCTTGTTGAGTAGCACTTACGAGCTGAGAAGGAAATTCCAAAGACGTCGCAACCAACCGAACTTTTTCCTCTCCAAATAGGCTTGAGAGAGTCAAAGTCTTCATCCAAGTATATATTGTAATAAAATTGAAGCTTAAAATTGATTAAAATAGCTAATAGAAGAGGAGCCAATATCCTCGTGGCCGCCATACTCGGCGCCTGCGCAAGCAAACATTGAATGTTTCTCTTTCTTTCTTCTTAAAGCATTAAAATTCATTAAAAACAAGCTATGGCTAAGAATATTGATGCAGAGCTGAAATAGACTGACCAGTAATGTCACTATTAATTGACATTTTTTCCACAGAGGGGAGGAAGTATAATGCCGGCATGCTTGCAGACTCAGGACTGCTCAGAGATCTTAGCCAATATGCTTTTTCTATTAGAGCGGACCCTCTCTGTTTGCATGGAGATTCTGCCTACCCTTTAATGGTTCACCTACACTGGTAATACTAGTAGCCAGTTTTTTGACCCCATTCCTTCTTCTCCGCAAGAATATTTTCAGTTGGGTCAATTCTTAAGTTCTTGGTCTGGCCATGCAAAAAGGTATAGTAAAGGTGTACCAAGTTTAAAGGAAATAAAACAACACTATGTATTGAAACGAGAGTAAAGTTTGAAGGTGTTTGTTTATTATTTAGGGTAAAAACAACAAACCTCTGCAAATCTAGTGAGTAATTTATGATAGGTAGCACTGATAATGGCGAAGAAAATTAGAGTGCATTCGACATTGGTATAGAACAATACCAACTCAATAGTTCAAACCAATATTGATCAACTAGTGGGGATAAAAGATGCTGTACTAATTTTGTACTATTTAAATTCATTCCAGTTTCATGCAGTCATACTGAATTTACTCTAGTATTGTGACATACATTGTTCTTTTTTTGTTTGGCACTGTTAAGTCATTGAGACTGGATGCATGATTCATAGTTTATTTAACAAACAACATCTGCGAAAAGAATACAACAATTTTATGTCATAAAAAACGGCAGCCATTGATTGTTGTAAAAAGCGTGCAGTATGTCTCATGAACTATTAGAATCTGAACATGATTTTCGTAAACCCATCCACTAGACTAGTCAGTTTTGGTAAATACAGTCAATTTACTTTACTCAACATAAAAGACAATAAACAACTACCGGGTGGATGCTAATAATTAAAAAATAAATGACGGCCAGTTCTCATCTTATTTGTTTTTCATTTGTTGCACTACTGACTCCATAAGTTTCATGGTGTTTTCTTGCATATTTTAATTAACAACATGAAATCTTGGTGTTGACGTTCGCATAGGTTTTGCTTTTTCTCATCAATTTCTAGCTGTTTGTTGTTTTAACTCGAGACCTTGCTCATTTTTGCCCTGTAGGTATCGATTGCTTCAGAACATTTTGATCTTTTTTTTTTCTTCACCACTTTCTTCTGAATCCGTTCGGCTCCGTTTTAGAGTTTCTCCTAGGCTTTCCATTACTTTTTGCCGCATAACAGCGGCAGTAGCCTTTCCTTTCTCAACTTTTCTTTCATGCTCTTCATCTTTATCCTTATATTCTGATTGAGAATACTTCTCTTTCTCGATGATTTCCTCAAGAAGCACATCAATCTCCGTCTCCTCTACATCTATGCTAGTAGCTTTATCCTGCTCTTTCTTTTTAGCAATATGTTTCTCTTTTAAGAGACAAAATTTATCTTTCACCGCTCTTTGGGTAACTGTGAAGGCTGGATTCGTTACATCACTAAATGAGCAACTACAGTATTTCACAGATTAATGCGCTGTTGAGTTCTAGGTTTGTATTTGAAGGGTTCCGTGGCTAAAATCTCTCGTAGAAGGAGGGTATGATGCTCATCGGTCCATTGCATTCTACAGAGAAGAATTACAAATCAAGGATCCATTCTATTTGCAGTCGAATTTAATACACAAGTTCTGATTTTACAGAAAAACTTACAAAGATTTGGCTGAACACTGTTTTTAACTTCAAGTACCTGTTGAAAAAAATCCTTCGTTTGAAATTTTTTCTACATCTTATCGCCTCACTAGAAGCCACGGCCGAGAAAAAGCGTAGAGTGGAAGATGCTGGCGAGAAAATGAACGAAATTAAAAAATTTACCTTGTTTATTAGGATTTGAATCTGTCGTTTGCTAATGAACCTCGAGTAGCCTGTTTTCACGTCGTTCACAGATCGAGCACGCGGTTGTCCACCTGTTCGCACTTACGCAATCGCGTTCCCAAGGAAAAATTTACTTCCGGTAGCCGTCGTTCACTCAAGCCATCCTCAATCTTAAGGTCCTTAATTAATTCATTTTCTTTCAACTTCCCATCTCAACATCGGCTGTAACCATCTGCCGAGATCTGAGGACTCTCTACTTGAACGTTAAATGACGGAGGGTACTATCGATATCGTTGTTATCCTCAGTAAGTCTAGAGAGAAATTGGCCAGCTAAAATATCGCAACCCATTCAGTATTTTTCTAAAATAACGGCTCCAACCTTTTATAAGTAAGCGAAAATCATGAGCAAATTGTATTGTAACCAGTTTTCGCAATTTTTGCCCATATTCACCGAACTTGAAGATCTTCGTTCGACTTGTATCGCCAACTGTGTCTTTAACGTTTTTCTTACTTACACCGCCTTCATGTTCAATATTGTGGCATTCTACGCCATACAAAAAGCTTCAACGATGCCAAAAACTTTGAAAACTCTGCTGTTGAGTCTTGCCTGCTCGGATGTTGCTGTTGGTTTATTTAGTCAACCACTATACACTTTCTTTCTCATCAACTGGCTTCGACTACACAATCCTGGCTGTAACACTCAACAAGTGCGGACGATCTTCAGTGGTATATTTTTAGCTGCCTCGTTCCTTGGTGTTGTGGCTGTAAGTATAGACAGGTTCTTAGCCGTTCATCTTCATCTCAGATACCAGGAGCTTGTGACTCCCATGCGTGTTGTTGTTTTGCTGATCAGCTTATGGCTGTACAGTGCATTTGTTAATTTGATGAAATTGTGGGGGCATTTTAATGCTCAGGATCTTATAAGTGCAATTACGGCTGCTGTCGGTTTTATCATCACCCTCATGGTGTACATCAGGATATATTTAACTGTACAACGGCACAAGAATCAGATTCAGTCCATGCAAATACGGAACGAAGCTCAGTCTGAGGAGATAAAAAACTTTACTCTCCTCACTAGATCCATAGTTAGCATATTCTACGTATATCTCGTGTTTTTAATTTGTTATTTGCCCTACTTAATTTGCATGGCTGTTATTCGAATCTATGGCTCGAGTATCGTTTTAAAAAAATTGTATCTTTTCTCATTGACTCTCATGTATCTCAATTCATCTTTGAACCCTATAATTTACCACTGGAAGATGAGACACATTCGACACGCTATCATAGACATACTACGAAAGATGTCTTGGGTGAGCAATCGGCCATTTCGGATCCACTACAATCGGTCATCAGATGTCGTCCATATTGGTAACTGATCCCCTCTGTGTGGCTTACAAAGACTGCGCGCAGTAATTGTTTACGACAAAGTAAATAGGGACATACAAGATCGTATAAAAACTTAATGATAAGACCCGGCAGTCAGATAATTGCGTAGTTCCAATTTTAAGTCCAATAAGTCTCTAGTTTGGAAGGGATGGGGCTAATTTTAGGAAGAAAGCTGGTTTTGTCATCGATGAGTGGTGAAATTGTAATTGTGGATGCAGATAAAAGTGAGAGAGGAGACATGACTTATTCATATCAAGGTTTCCGTCGCTCTTAATTTCAAATCAGAATTATAACCAATAACGGTGGTTTCGGACTTGAGCTTCGGAAAAGCCTCTTTTTCCCTCATGTAAATTTTTCCTATGACTGCCAACTGTTTCGCCAAATCCCCTCTCTTAAACTAACATTGACAATTAATTGACATGCCAGCTTCAAATAAGGAAACTTATGTCATCCATCCTTCTGCCGCAAAACCAGAATTTCCAAGTTACTCTGACTGTAATAGTGGAAAACGAACTTCTTCCTTTTAATAAACAGTTAACCCCTTGACTCCCCATAATGAGTAATTTAAAAAAATTCTCAAGCAAACAGGTAATAAAAATGATAGAGATGATCAATTTGGGAACATGGTATTGATAGTAAGATTCTCAGGACTAAACAACAAATAAATGTAAGGTATGATCATGAGTGAAGGGAATAAACTTGCACGTCTTTCATTATGTTAATAGTTGCAAACTTTAAATGATAAACAGAGTAGGGTCACATTGAGAGTGCCACGTTTTGCCCTCCGGAAGAAAAACAAACATGAGCTAGTATTTGCAAGGGAAGAAAAATCGATCTTAATTATTGGCTAATGAGTGGATAGAAAACAAAAATGGATTGATCAATATCCTTGAAAATTAAACAAATAACATAGAGCATCGAGTTTGTGTAAACACTTTTGAGGTAAAAACTTAGTCGAAGGAGAATGCTGCATATGAAAACGAAAACAGAGGTGGCTTTAGTGTTATTGATTAGCCCGCACATTGCAGGGGGTTCTTGATAATAACGGGAGTTTTGAGAACTTAAAATTAATTAAGTTTTGTTTTCTTATTATTTCCTTTGTTTAGATGCAAATAACTGATAGGTTTTGGAATCAATTTGACAATTCTTTACAATTTCTAGACAGCTTAACGGATCAATAAAGTGAAATGTATTGAAAACATTAGTACGTCTCGAGATAAAAGTGTTCAAAAGTTTATTTAAACAGATTATGGACGGCTTAAACTTTGGGCATATCTATAATAACTACGTGACAATTTGAATATGCCTTACAAAATGTCGGAGAATATTTCTGAAAGCCTCGATTTCTCTTGCAACAGTGTCGATTTCTCGTGGTTTTCGGGGGTAAACAAGAGGTGGGTGATCAGTCGTCGCCAACAGAGTATGAATAAAGATTAGTATTATGAAATGAAATGAAATTATTATTATTATTATTAAAAACTGACACGCTAACAAGGAGAAAGGGGGTAATACGAATATTACAGTCTTATGGGGGATAATGTTGTTTTTATCTTGACACAACCAAAATCCTCCTTAGGAAATGAATAAAACATTACAAAGCCTTCAAGATGATAACCAAACATTCTGAACAATAAGAAATGTTTGGTTTTGTTACCTTAACCGATAATAAGTTATGGAACTTTTGGTATCATCGATTTTCTATTACTGACCTCGCTTTTCCGAATGAGTTTTTGCAGTAATCGTTGCTTTTAGAAGTAAATGCGTATAATCGGAGATTATAGAGCAGAAAGCCATTAAAAATAGTTCATCTGTCACTTATCCTCCCAAGAGGCTGGTCGTTATTTATCACATGCGGTGGGAGGGGGGGCGGGAACCTTAGAGGATCTTGGTCGAGTGACAACAATGTTTACAAAGCCCCCCCCCCTCCCCTCCATAAGATTTTATAAGATTCCTACGACCCCTCCCTCCCTTGTTGATAGTTAATTGGTAGTCAATTTATTATAGTCCCCTATTAATATTCTGTTGGCGACGACTGAACCCCCCCCTCCGCTTTTCGTTAACCCTATAACTCCCAAGATCTGATTGTTAATTCTCCCCTCTACCTGCTACACATTTCCTTGTAAATAATTTACAATAATTTAACGTTAGATCAAGGTAACAACTTCTACCTGATAAGTTCAAGTATTCTCATGAACTATTCGCTGGATAATGTATGGATATTTTAGAGAGAAATTAGTTTTAAATCATTCCTGGGAGTTAAAAGGTTAAAGCCAGGAGAAATGGACCTTGTAACAAATAATCTCCGAAATTTTGAAAGACGTCTTCAAACTATTACATAATCTTCATGGTAAGCCCGAAATTTGAGCCATCGATTATCTCACAACAAAAGCTTTCAAGCACTTTCATTACGAGACTAACTTTTTTAGCTACGTTTTACATAACTGACCCATTAACTTGTCTAGAAATTGGAAAGAATTGTTACATTATTTCAAAAACCTATTTGTTATTGCGTCTAAGCGAAAGGAGATTTGGAGGAAAAACACACTTAATTTTAAGCTCATAAAACTCCCGCTCAGCTTGTATTATGAAACATCTGCGGACTAATCAATAATTTTACGGCCACCTTTGTGCTTCTCGCTGTTTGTTTAGTTTCAAGTATGTCGATCGATCTATTTTCGTTTTCCATCCACTCAATAGCCAGTGATAACAACAATTTTTCTTCGCTCTTAAATACTTGCTCCTGGTTTCTTCTCATCCTGAGGAAAACACATGATGCCCCAAATGTGACGCTATACCATTTCATCGAGGAATCGTTTAAAGCTTTAACTTCTAATGAAAGAGCTGGAAGTTTATTCCCTTCACTCACGATCATAACATATTTATTTGTTGTTTATTCGTGACCATCTTAATATCAATACCACGTCCCTAAATTGATCATCTTTGTCATTCTCATCATCTGCTTGCTTTAAACTTTCTTTAAATTACACATTAATGGGGGAGTTAAGGAGTTGACTGTTTATTAATATGAGCACCGTACACTACTCTAACACGCTAAATTTAGCCACTTAAATTATGTGCACCTAAATCTTCCTTCAAGTTATTATAAACCAAGAAAGAACTATATCTCGAGCAACATGGTGAGGCGCGAAGTGAATTGTCGCAGTAAAATTCAGTCGTTTAAGATAAAAGTTATATGCTACATCATCGCAAAAAGTAAATTAGGTAAAACGCGGTAATTGCATGATCACAACAAGTTACTCAAAAGCTGTTTCCGTTTTGTTTTGTTTTTTCCTATTTTTCAAAGAAGGTTAGTTCATCGTCAGACTTGTGCAAACGAAAGCAATAACGATGAAAATGTGTCTAATTGCAAATAGTTCCCATTATTACATTGATGCTAGCAATAAACATTACCCTTCAAAGTGAAAAGAAGTAAATTGTAAGAAAAATACTGCAGGATCGATGTCTGCTTGCAACGTGATCCACTTACTTAATTGTTCTTAAGGTAAGAACAATTTTCTCCGCGGACCTTATCTCATTCCTTCTTAGGGTAATGCTTCTTTGGAAAAAATTGATTATATTAATAATAAAAACTCGCTTTTTCATGAGATAAAGCAGCTTTTTTGAAGATGGTTCGTGGGAATTTCCCTCTTATCAGCATATAGCTCAATGAAAAATGACTTATCAAAGTTTTGAGCCATTTACTTTCATGAGCCTGAACAGTTTCGTTATATTTTAACCTCCTTAGAACAGATAACCAGGCCGAGGCAAAAGGCAATGAAGCTCGTTTAATTTGGAAATCAGCTAAAACACTTTGATAACCAAACCAGTCTTCCTATTTAATGGGCCTCGTTCGTTCCACTAGTAAGAATTTAATGTAAAGTGTATTTAAAATTCGAAAGGATTTGCTTGCTGAGCCATATCACTAAGTTTGTCTACAATGTTCTTTCTCCTTATTTCCTTTGTCGTAAACAAACCTGGCACAGTCCTTGTTAGACAAACAGAGCGGATTAGTTGAATAACATGTCCGGTCCCAGTAAAGGAGGAAAAGGTTTGGGTAAAGGAGGTGCAAAACGTCACAGAAAAATCCTACGAGACAACACCCAGGATATAACCAAGCCGGCCATAAGACGTTTGGCTAGAAGAGTTGGTATGGAGCACATGACGGTGACTGCCATGGACGTTGTATATGCGTTGAAACGACAAGGACGTACGTTGTACAGCTTTGGAGGCCGAATGATGAGGAACTGGCACGACGGAGAAACTTTAGAGTTAGCAAGCATATTGAAGGGAACACTGAAATTTTTATGATAGCCTCCAGGAGGACTACAAGCTATCAATTATGTTTTTGTTTTGCGTACATTATTAATTTTCTCGTTTGAAATTAAAACAATGTACTATGTAATGTCTTCATTATTTCCCCAAGTGATACCTGCTTACTTTCGTCTCTTTTGTGTCTGTGTACCCGAAGTTCCCTATTTTTTTGTCGCTGTAGCACGACTTAATGTTGTGCAAATAATGCACAGAGAATTAAGTTGCTTCTTTCGTTTGTCCATGTTCAGTTTACCGTGCCTCATCAGTATCTATGGGGGGACTAAGGCGAGGTTGGTGTGGTGTTCGTCTTTGAAGTGCAAATTGGAAAGAGTGAACCTCAGGGAACCATGTTTACAAAATTCAAACGCAAATTTTGGAATAAAGAAGGTTTCAATTACGTGTCGAAAGAACAAAACCAGTCTAATCCACATGGGCAATCGGAACAGTGGCTCACATCACAAATAGCGAATGAGAACCCGAAACAAGAAGAGGCGGACAGTAAAAAGAACGGAATAACCCGACTGATGCTTTTTGCGACATTAACTCCGACGAAAAGCTAGCAGTTGAAACATCAGTTCCAGAAACTCTCCTCAGTGTCCAATTTACATTATCAACTCAGATAAAAGTCAAATTGTCTCGTAATACCCCCCACCGAAGTAGCCTACAGAGCAGGCGTGATTTTGGCGAACGAGTGTTCAGTATTTTCTTAACGAAAATTATGGCCGCGATCGTTGATTTTAATGGCAGCGGAAGGCTGGAGAGAGAAAGAAATTTATACTAAGGGAGCGGCTGACGGACAAAGATAGGGAGAAGGGTAGGGTGGGGGAGTGAGGGTTACGCCTGTTGCGGAGTTCCGGATTGGTGCGATTAAGCTCCAGCCGTCAATCGCATGCTGTCAATCATTTGAGTGTATTCTAGCTCTTGCTGGAGAAATAGAAAGATGGCGAACTCTGATCGTGAAGTTTTAGTTTCGATTCCGCTCTCTAAGGAAGCAATCAAGAGTTTTTCGGAATTTGGTGCGTCTCGGAACAAAAAGAAGCAATTGCTACACTGGTTTCTGGAAAAAACTGGTTTTGGGAAGAGCCTGATATTTCAACGGCTGGTTCCTAAAAAAGAAATAATGACGAGAAAACCTTCTACCGTAGTTATCGTTTGTCCGCTTCAGGGTATTGTTTATGATCAAATGGAAGAAGCATCCTCGATGGGATTGACGGCAGCTATGCTCACGGATTGTTGTTTGGAGGAAATTGAGTGCGGCAAATATAACCTCGTATTTGCGTCGGCAGAGGAGGTTTTTGCGAACCCATTTCTTTCCTTAATGAAAAAAACAGCCACGCCATTTCACTAGAATATGTGTGCAATCATTGTGTGCAATCAAACGCAGTCAAACTAGAGGGGACAGAAAATTCTCACCTCATTCAAGAAAATTTTGTTCGAAAAACAAGCGAGCCCGTCCGGATTTACGCACCTCCAATATGCTTCCAGATTTCAAGTATTCGTCAAACTCAACTGACACTAACTTGGTGATTCCTTTATTTAGTTCCGGCTCAATTTCTTCGTGCTTTAAAATCTCATTAAAAGCTTCTCTCCATTGTTTGGTGTGAATGTTCTTCACCAATGTTTTCGTTTGGGAATCCTTGGGAATTCTCACAGTCACGTTTCCCGACTAATTCATGAACACGATTTTTACACCATCGTTTGGAAGATCTTCCACTATCAGTTGACTCAGCATCTCGTTTTCCTGTACGAAAGAAGTAGATGCGGTATTCGCTGTGATTTCGAAGGCGAGAGACTCTTTTGATCGCTTGGGAGGAACTTTCCCCGACGGAGTCTTCTCAATCGGGGAACTGACACGTACAGATTTTAATTTCTTCCGCAGTGGACTAGCTTTATCTGGCGTGTTGAGATTTCCTTTGCTAGTTTTAACTGGAGAAGACGTCGTTGCAGTCGCGTTCTCGACAAAGTGGTAGCACTGGCCTGAATTTCGAGTCCTACGGCCACATGGTTTGCAAACACGATTTGAAGATCTCGAGCTATCTTGCACCAAAGAAAATCCAACTTGACGAAAAATTTCACTCAAAACAACCCCAAGGCACTCTTTCCGTTTCGAAGGTTTGAAAATGCGTTTTGATGAAGAGAGGCTTTGATTAGGAAGATTTCCCAACTGAATTTTGAGGAAAAGGAAACTGCGCAAAGCCTATAGTTGTCTCTCGCTCTATTATGGGACATTACACAAAATGTGTTTGTTTTTTCCGGAAGTCATCGCCAAAGGTTTTTAAAGACACTGATTTTTATTGGTTACCTGCCTATTCCGGAAATGCAGTGAAGCGCAACTAATCAGGGGGTGTATGGAATTTTTTAACAGCCTCTTCGGGCAGCTGCCTTTTCGCCCATTCCTCTGTCCCCTACCCCCACTGTCCACTTTAACTTCAAATCAGACATGGCCATTCGGATAAACGATCGTGATAACGCTAGCTAGCTCTAGTAAGACGCCTACACTTCAGGCTATCACTGAAGTAGCATCATAGTTTCTTTGAAAGCGCACTCCCTTTGTTCGTTTGCAGTTTAGATTTCTGCCAAAAATTAACGGTTTTGCTCAAATTCAGTAACCTGCGAGCTAATCTCGAAACCAGATCCTACCGTTTCTAAACTGTAACTGAAATGTAAGTTAGAACCGCCTGGCCGTGAGAGGGTTTTGGTACGAGACTACCTCCAAGCAGATTTTCTCTGCCCGTGGGAAGACTTGAGACGAATCGGGGAGAGGTGTGTCAGAGGTCTGGCAGCACTTGCAGACTTCTAGTTGAATACCCTTTAAGGAATGTAGAGAATTGGCTGCCATTGAACTGCTAATGAGGCAGCTAAAAATCATAAGAATATTACAGAGGCTTATGGGGGAGTCAGGTAAATTTTATCGTGACAACCAAAATCCTTCGACCCCCAATCCCCCCTTCCCCACCCGCTAAACACTGATAAACACTGATCAGTCCGTAGCTAAGCCACCTATTTTTTCATAGTCTGTTTTAGAATTAACGAACATGAACGAGAAATTAAACGAGCTAGACAAACGAACTGTTACACGTAGGTAGGAGGTAATCAAGAAAAACTCACACAGGACGAAATCACATGTTTCCGTATTTCTGAAACGTGGCGGAAACATGCAACTCCATGTTTACGTCTTACGGAAACGTGAAAATTAAAGCCTACGTGTTACCGTCACATTAACGGAACGGAAATGCCAAGTCACGTTTCCGTCATATTGAAGCCAGCACATTTCCGCCGTTGTTCGTTTCCGTCATGTTTCTGCAAACGGATTTGCAGGTTTTTGCTACATCTTACCAAAACACAAACGCGAGATGGTTCTTTGAACAACAAGGAATCTTAATGCGACAGCTGTGTTATTTAATCCGGTTAGGCCAAATGAGACAGTTGTGTGACTTAGGTCGGTTGGTGCCAATGAGACAATTGTGTCATTTGATCTGGTTGACCCAAATGAGACGAGTTGTGTCATTTGATCCGGTTACCCAAAGAAGACAGTTGTGTGCACTGAGCTGGTTGGGCCAAACGAGACAGCCAAAATTAGACATTGTATTATTTGAGCCAGTTTAAGGCCAAATGAGACAGTTGTGTGATTTGCGCCAGCTGGGCCAAATGAGACAGTTATGTAATTTAAGTCGGTTGGGCCAAATGAGACCACTGTGTCATTTGATCTGGTTGGCCCAAATAAGACAAGTTGAACCGGCTGTGCCAAATGAGACAGTTGTGTCATTTAATCTGGTTTGTCCAAATGAGACAGTTGTGTGATTTGAGCCGGTTGTATCAGATGAGACAGTTGTGTGACTTGAGCCAGTTGGGCCAAATGAGATGGGCCAAATGAGACAGTTGTGTGATATGAGCCAGTTGGGTCAGGTGAGACAGTTGTGTGATTTAAGTCGATTGGGCCAAATGAGACTGTTGTGTCGTTTGATTTGGTTGGCTCAAATGAGACAAGTTGTGCCAAATGAGACAGTTGTGTGATTTAAGTCGATTGGGCAAAACAAGACAGTTGTGTGATTTGAGTCAGATGAGACGGTTGTGGGATTTGAGCCGGTTAGGCCAAATGAGATAGTTGTGTCACTTGATCTGATTGGGCAAAATGAGACAATTGTGTGATTTGTGGCGGTTGGGTCAGATGAGGCGGTTGAGGGATTTGAGCCAGTTGGGCCAAATGAGACAGTTGTGTCATTTGATCTGATTGGGCCAAACGAGGCAGTTGTGTGATTTGAGCCAGTTAGGCCAAATGACACAGTTGTGTGATTTAAGTCGGTTGGGCCAAATGAGACCACTGTGTCATTTGATCTGGTTGGCCCAAATAAGACAAGTTGAACCGGTTGTGCCAAATGAGACAGTTGTGTCATTTAATCTGGTTTGTCCAAATGAGACAGTTGTGTGATTTGAGCCGGTTGGATCAGATGAGATTGTTGTGTGATTTGAACCAGTTGGGCCAAGTGAGACATTTCTGGGATGTGAGCTGGTTAGGCCAAAAAGAGACAATTGTGTCATTTGAGCTGGTTAAGCCAAATAAGACATTCATGTGAGTGGAGTGGATTTTGCGAATAGTAGGCTCTGTAATGAATTGAAGCTCTATTTAACTACAACCTTATCTTATGGAAGAAAAATAAATGACGCTTTGGCAAAATATAGCTGTAGTATTTCTTTGACTGAAGGGGAAAACGCCATAAGAGGTGTTCTGTAAATTAATTAATAAGACTTTCCGCCTACCATGAACATTATAAGGGTGCGTTTCGGAAAGAAAGAGGGAAAAAAAGGTTTACCAAAGCTAGAAAGTTTCCGCAAGGGTAAGATAAATTTGAATTAACACGTTTCCGAGAAGTAAGCTGTAGCGGAAACATGAAACAGACCTCAGTTTCCGGAACGGTTTCTTGTGTTTCCGCAGGTTCCATCACCCATTCAGTAGCCCGGAATACGTCAACGGAAACATGGAAAAGACATGTTTCCGCAACGTTTTCTTGTGTTTCCGCAAATGTAAACCCGAAATTACGATTGCGGAAACATTTGTTTCCTTTAGCTGAAACTTGACGGAAACATGCACAAAAAGTGGTCCGGTTCCGTTGTATACGCAGCAACGGAAACGCGAGAAAACGTCACGAAACCGGTAACGGAAACACAGGTTATCCGTCGTGTTTCCGGAACGGTTTAACATGTTTCTGCCACGTTTCCGGTTACGGATTCTTGCAATTTCGTCCTGTGTCATAATTAATTTATTTCCTTTTAACTTCCCGTCTCAGCACCAGTCACAACCATCTGTTGAGACCTGAGGACTGTTTACTTGAACGTTGAATAACGGAAGGTGCTATCGTTGTTATCTTCAGTAAGGCTTGTGAGAATTTGGCTTGCTAAATATCGCAAACCATTCACTATTTGTCTGAAATAGCAGCCTCTAGCGGATATCATGAGCAAATTGTTTTGTAACCAGTCTTCGAAGTTTTTTCCGATATTCACTGAACTTGAAGATCTTCGTTCGACTTGTATCGCCAACTGTGTCTTTAACATTTTTCTTAGTTACACCGCCTTCATGTTGAATATTGTTACAATCTACGCCATATACAAAACTTCAACAATGCCAAAAACTTTGAAAACTCTGCTGCTAAGTCTTGCCTGCTCGGATGTTGCTGTTGGTTTATTCAGTCAACCATTATACACTTTCTTTCTGATCAACTGGCTTCGACTACACAATCCTAGCTGTAACACTAAACAAGTGCGGACGATTTCAAATATTTTATTTTCAGGTGCTTCGTTTCTTGGTGTTGTAGCTGTAAGTGTAGACAGGTTCTTGGCTGTTCATTTTCATCTCAGATACCAAGAGGTTGTGACTCACAGGCGTGTTGTTATTGTTGTGATTGGTATATGGGTGAAAAGTACATTTGTTTCTTTGATAATATTGTGGGGGCTACTTAGTACCAGGGATCTTATAAATACAATTATTGAAGCTTTCAGTCTCATTATCACGTTTGTGGTGTACATCAGAATATATATAACTGTACGACGGCACAAGAATCACATTCATTCCATGCAAATACGAGATGAGGCTCAGTCTGAGGAGTTAAAAAACCTTATTGTTCTCATTAAATCCACAGTTGGCATATTCTACGTATATCTCGTGTTTTTAATTTGTTATTTGCCCCATCTCATTTGCATGGCTGTTATTAGAACCTATGGCTCGAGTATCGTCCTAAAGAAACTTTTACTTTACTCATTGACTCTCATGTATCTAAATTCATCTTTGAACCCTATAATTTACTGCTGGAAGATGAGACACATTCGACACGCAATCATGGACATATTGCGAAAGATGTCTTGGATCAACAATCTACCATTTCGTATCAACTACAATCGGTCATCGAGTGTCGTCCATATTGATAACTGATCCCCTCTATGTGGCTTACAAAGACTATGGGCCGTAATTGTTTACGAGAAAGTGAAATAGGGACTAACAAGATTGTACATAAACTTAGTGATATGAACCGACAGCCAAATAATCCCGTAGTTCCAATTTTAAGCATTCGATAAATCGAACAATCTGTAATGTGGAAGGGAAAGGTTAATTTGAGCAAGAAAGCTGGTTTTATCATCGATGGATAGTGAAATTGTAATTATGGATGTAAATAAAAGTAGGACTTGACTCCTTTGAATGTAAAATTTAAATAGACTCTAGAATGACAGAGATAATCAATTTAAGGACATGGTACTGATAGTAAGATTCTCAGAACTAAACACCAAATAAGTATAAGGTATGATCGTGAGTGAAGGGAATAAACTTTCGGCTCTTTCATTAGAAGTTAAAAACTCTAAACGATTCTACGATACACCGGTATAGCGTCGCATTAAGAACGTCTCGTAATGCCTTCAGGAAAAAAAAACCGACAGGAGCTAGTATTTACGAGGGAAGAAGAATCGGTGTTAATCATCGGCTAATGAGTGGATTCTAAACGAAAATAAATTGGACGATATACTTGAAAATTAAACAAACAACGAAAAGCATCGAGTTTGCCTCAACACTTTGAGGTAAAAAGTTAGTCAAAGCAGAATGCTGCGTATGAAAACAAAAGCAAAGGATGCTATAAAGTTATTGATTAGCCCGCAGATGTTTGCAGGTGGTCCTTGATAACAGCGGAAGTTTTGAGAACTTAAAATTAAGTATGTTTTTCCTTGTCATCTCCTTTCGCATAGATGCAAATAACAGATAGGTTTTGACATCAATTTGACAATCGTTTTTAATTTCTGAACAAGTTAAGAGGCTGTCCGCGTAGAACGGATAAGGCAAATTTCGGCCGATCACCGATTTCCCTAAATTTTTCAGTGAAAGTAAAAAATTCTTTTCCGTGTACAAATCACACTTATTTTGATAATTTTTCATTATTTTTATTTTTTATGAGACAATTTTAGAAGTCACCCCAAAACTGCTCAATTTGCCATCTGTGATCCATATTATTAAGCTATAAATATCGAGCGCTACCAAATCCTTATTTCCCTAGAAAGCTGGTTATTTTACATATTTAAGAATGACTTTATTTCAATACGTTAAAAAAATGATTGCATTCTATAAAATTTTTACCGAGTTATGAAATTTTCAAAATACCTTATCGTGAGCATTGAAATTTGTGAGGAGTGAGGTACATGCGGTTGAAAGCTATTTTCTCTTACGTGGGACCTGATCTAGAGTCAAGTCTATTGCAGCTTAAAATTAATTAGAAACAGCAAGTTAAACATAGAATAAAACTTTTGGGCACTCCTCATCCTGCACCGTAGAGAGCTTTGCGAATTTCATAAATATTCGCCATCTTGATTGAAACCAACGATAAGGCGGTCCGACCTGCAGACAAGTTTCTGAAGTGTAACAGCCCTAAAATTCTCGAAGGTGCCGCAACGATTATCTGATTGAGTATCAAGATCGATATAATTCATCATTTTGGCCATTTTTTCACGAAATGGCTCAATTTTTCCGGAAAAATACTTCGTTAATAATTCTTATATGCAAATCAGCTTCATGCGTTCGTGTTATAATACATGTCAAAAATAGTTTCCGTTTAGCCGTTCAAAGAAGTGTTCTTATGAATGTGAAACTCATCTGTTGTATCCTTTCTTGAAAGCTTTACGTAAAATTTTAAGAGCCAATTCCTTTGAACACAATGCGCTAAGGGAATCCAGTTTGTTTTGACAAAAAAGTTTTTAATTTCCCGCAAGCGTTTTTATCTTATGCATAATCTTTTCAGACCTCTTTTGCCGTTTTTCTTCAGGAAAAAATTCACCCTTACTTGGGGAAAAATTTCGTCTCACTATTTGCGAAAGTTTTTTAGATTGTGAGCTAGTTGGTTCTCATGATTAACGCCGTGGAGTTTTTTTTAAGCGTGACTGTAGACTGCCGTGAACTAGCCTTGTCACGCAATACCAGCATTAAGAGACTGTCTCACGGCTGGTGAACTCAATTCAAATTAAAAAAAAACATTTAGTTCGGCATTAATATCATGATATGTTGATGTTTCGCCATGGAGAGTATGAAAATCTCCCCAGATGAAATTGAGAAATTATGCAACCGATAGAAATTGGTATATATAATTTAAGTGCCGCTCTCGCCTAGAACGGTCCTCTCGACTTCCCGACGGAAAAAAGTTTTCTTTTATTTTTTGCCCATAAAAAGGGTTTAGGACACATGTTTCAAAAATAGTTTAGTTGTTCTCCAATTCTCATTTTTTGCGTCGCCACAAGTCAAAAATAACTTTTGGCTAGACCACCATTACGGACAGTAATCGAAAATGTAAATTTCACAGAATTTGTCTAGCGCGTAGCGACTGCAATAATATAGCTCACGGAATTCTATCTTGCTACAAGTTACAAGGTACCTTCAATTAGTTCACAGACAAAATGTGGAAACTTCAGCTGAAATATTTTTCATACAAGCGTGATCTGAGGGGAGCCTTCTCTTCGACCTTTATCTGCATATCAAAATTCACCTATTTGTACGAAAGAAATCTCAAAATGAAGCCGTTAATCGAGCTAAAAAAGCATATCAGTGTATAGTTTATACACCAATGAGGTCACCGATTGCCTCAAACCCGCGATTATATCTGTAGCTTTCATCCACCAACAACTTAAAAACAACGCAAATCCATGTGTTTGCTCAATTGCGCTCGTGTCAATGATCCTTTGCATAATTCTGAAACTCGACCAAGATCTCCTCTTGACCGTTCAAACTTCGTTTGTTTATCCTCTACGTTAAAGATTTCAGGTTTTCATAACAAGTGAAGGGAGAATAGATGCCGAGTTGTCCTTAAACATTGCGTAAACGTGATCGGTCGTAACGCTTACGCGCTTGCGTGACTTACAAAGTAAACAAAAGTGATCGGAAGGCGCCTTCTCGATAATTTTCGTTTAAATATCTGGTCATGAACTACGCATAAAGAGTAAAGTTTGATACTCTAGTCATTACAGAGATATCGTGATGCTTAAAAGGGCACACAAACAAGTTGAAATACGTTACGGTGTTTTTTACCCAAACAACACGCATACACTCTGAAAGTGAAATGTAGTAACCACATTAGTCTTGTAATAAAATTGTTCAAATGTTTATTTCTACAGATAATCAACGGCTTAATTTTTGGGTATATCTATGTTGATTATACGTGGCAATTTGAGAATGCTTTTCAAAATCGATTTCTCTTGGTTTCCAGGGGACCAGAGCGGGGATCAGTGGTCGCCAACAGAGTTTCAAGGGAGGGGAGGGACTAAAGAAAAATTGCCTCAGAGAATATTTAAAATATGGTCGATTTATCCCGGTTTTCAGGGGTAAAATAAAGGTGGGTGATCAGTCGTCGCCAGCAGAGAAAAAAGGCAGATTATTAAAAACTGACACGTTAATAAGGAGGGAGAGGGTCATAAGAACGTTACAGAGTCTTATGGGGGATAATGTCTTGACACAACCAAAATCCTCCGACCTCTCCTCCCCACAGGCGATAAATAGTGACCAGTCCCTTAAGAGGATAAATTACAGATGATCTATTTATGACGGCTTTCTGCTGTAGAAACTCAAATTATACGCATTTACCTCTAACAGCAACGATTACTGCAAAAACTCATTCGGAAATAGCAAGAACTGAGGTGTTGGAAAATTAGTGAAACCATAAGTTTCATTATGTATGTTTTATTAATACCCTAAAAAACATAGCTAGCTGTCACTCAAGGATAAAATTTAAAATGAGCATTGACTCATTGACTTGAATGTTTCTGATTCATTTTCGAACACTGTCATTAACTGCTGGAAGATGAGACACATTGTACTGGCCATCATAGACATACTACGGAAAATGTTTCGGCGCAAAAATCAGTCAGCGTAATTTAAATTCGGTCCTCAAGTGTCTTCCGCTTTAATGACTAAAATCTTCAGTGTGGCTAATAAGCACTTTATGCAGTTTGCTGCCGCTAGAGTAAACAGGGACTGGAGATGCAAAATTGTGTTTAGACTTAATTATATTCCAATGGCCAAAATTACTGCGCATTTCAATTTCTTAATAAAATAATGTATATAGGAATTGCAGGAGCAAAGACAGAGAGATTAAATTGAATAGTAAAGCTGGTTTTACTTTAGCGAGATGTTGTAATTATGAAGGTAGTTAAAGAGGAGGGAAATTGGAGACATGATATTCTTTGCACCAAAGTTTCGTCTTCTCTTTAACATCAAAATAGAGATGAGAGAGGAAAAAAAACGAAATTACGAGCCTGATCGGAGACCTTAACTTTAAATGAGGGTTTTGTCACTCGTTGTTCGTTTTACTCATGAATGCAATTTTTTTTGTTGCATTCACACCTTGGGGCCGTAAAGGAACCTCTCCGTTTTGAAGATAATAACAATCGATTCTCCTGAGCAGCAGCTTTCACTTAGACTTGAAAAAAAAACCTATAAAATGAAAGAACAGCATCAACATGGATCCCGACCTAGACTTTTTTTTCCAAACAACAAAAGCCTTTTGTAAAGATAACAACAAGCCGCTGGCACTCAGGAAAGGGTGACCACAACTACTCAACAGGGTGACCGCTTAATACAGGTGGAAATTAAAATAACTAAGAGGTAACAATTTCAGGACTCTGACAACCGACCGTTAAATACAGGGTGACCGCTGATACGGTGCCGCTTCATACAGGTGCCACTGTATTTCTTTCTGATTCCTTGTAAAACGTCAAGACAAGCTGTCTATACTTGTAAATTAATTCTTTGTTCCTACTGATCAGTATTTTGACAATTTTTTTTTAGTTCCCTCTAATTGTTTGGCCAAGAGATTGTAAACATTTTAAAACCTTTTGTTTTGGCCAAATCGAGGAATTAAAGTCACGCGAAAACAAGTACTGAACGATTAATTGTAGTCGAAGTTAAATGTCATATCATCTGTCAAAAGGAACTTTTCACAACTTTTTTTATAATTTTGTTTTTTAAATAGACTCGTTAAACATGTTAATACTATTTTCATACTTTTACAACACAAAAACCTGAGAGTTTCCCGTGTCTAAGCTAAACCGACAGAGGTGATCAAGAAAAACTCATCCTTTAATAAAGATCTGACATTTTCGCGTCTTAGCACAGACCTGAACCATCTACGGCAATATTTGGCCTAATTGCTAAAAAGTAGAATTAAAGTCACCGGTGTTGTCTCTTTTATAAATAGAATACTGTCTGGATTCGGATTGCATCCCAGTATACAGTCATTGCACAAGTCCTTGTTAGTCACATGTAAAATTAAATGTTACATGTCAAATATATATTAATCAACTCATTTGTGGTATTTTTTCGCCTTCATGAGCCGTTTGAAGCGTCTTTTTACTAAAATACTTCTGGCCACAGGCCGTTTTCGCAAAAAGGCGCTTCAAACGGCCCATGAAGGCTAAAAATATCACAATTACGTCCATTGATATTTCATTTAACTTTATTGAGATATTCAGACCGAGATGTAATTCAGATACGTAATTTTCAGAGCTTTATTCATAACCCTCAGATTCTGTTCGTCTGATGTCAACAATAACTAACCACGAGCACATAATGGTCTGCCTGTGGCGACACTTGAAGAAGGATTGTAAATTACGCAAGATGGCTAGTTTCTTCCCCAAAACATGTCCCACAGTATGTCCATGATAGCGTGGCGAATGTTTCTCATCTTCTAGAAGTAAATGGCAGGGTTCAAAGATGAATTAAGAAATGTGAAAGTCAATGCTTAGAGAAAAAAATATTAGGCTCATTTCAATTGCTTTCCTTTATACCAGAGTAACAACTAGCTATGTTTATTAGGATATTATCATATCATTTATGAAGAAACTCGCGGAGTTCTCAAAGTTTTCCTCGAAAACGTGATACGCGACGCGGTGACATACACTGAACACGCCAAGCCACTTATTTTTTCAGAGTCTGTTTTAAAATTATAGAACACGAACGAGAAATTAAACGAGCTCCACAAACGTACAGCTACACGTGTAAAGCGAATGGATGTAACCAATGAAGACTCATAATTATTTCCTTTTAATTTCCCATCTCAGCACCGGCCGCAAACATCTGCCGAGATCTGAGGACTGTTTACTTCAACGTTGAATGATGGAGGGTACTATCGTTGTTATCCTCAGTAACACTTTTGAGAAATTGGCCAGCGAGAATATCGCAACCCATCCATTACTTGTCTGAAATAGCGGCTCCTAGCAGATATCATGAGCAAATTGTATTGTAACCAGTCTTCGCAATTTTTGCCCATATTCACTGAACTTGAAGATCTTCGCTCGACTTTTATCACCAACTGTGTCTTTAACATTTTTCTTACTTACACCGCCTTTATGTTGAATATTGTAACAATCTGCGCCATATACAAAACCTCAACAATGCCAAAAACTCTGAAAACTCTGCTGCTAAGTCTTGCCTGCTCGGATGTTACTGTTGGTTTGTTTAGTCAACCATTATACACTTTCTTCCTTATCAACTGGCTTCGACTAGACAGTCCTAGCTGTAACACTCAACAAGTGCTGACGATTCTAGGCATTTCATTTTCAGCTGCCTCGTTCCTTGGTGTTGTGGCTGTAAGTGTAGACAGGTTCTTAGCTGTTCATCGTCATCTCAGATACCAGGAGCTTGTGACTCACAGGCGTGTTGTTATTGTTGTAACTGGCACATGGGTGTATAGTGCATTTCTTTCTTTAATGATATTGTGGAAGCTTCATAGTACTCGGGATCTTATAAGTACAATAAGTGCTGCTTTCGGTTTATTATCACACTTGTGGTGTACATCAGGATATATCAAACTGTACGACGGCACAAGAATCACATTCAGTCCATGCAAATACGAGGCGAAGCTCAGTCTGAGGAGATAAAAAACTTAACTGTTCTCATTAAATCCACAATTGGCGTATTCTACGTATATCTCGTGTTTTTAATTTGTTATTTGCCTTATCTCATTTGCATGGCTGTTATTCCAATCTATGGCTCGACTATCGTTTTGAAGAAACTTTTTCTTTACTCACTGACTCTCGTGTACCTGAATTCATCTTTGAACCCTGTCATTTACTGCTGGAAGATGAAACACAATCGACACGCTATCATAGACATACTGCGAAAGATGTCTTGGATCAGCAATCGGCCATTTCAGATCAACTACAATCGGTCATCGAGTGTAGTCCTTATTGATAACTGATCCCCTCTATGTGGCTTACAAAGACTATGCGCAGTAATTGTTTACGAGAAAGTGAAAAAGGGACAATACGATTGTACATAAACTTAGTGATAAGACCCAGCAGCCAAATAATCGCGTAATTCCAATTTTAAGTACACAATAAATCGAACAATCTGTAGCGTGGAAGGGAAAGGCTAATTTGAGCAAGAAAGCTGGTTTTATCATCGATGAATAGTGAAATTGTAATTATGGATGTAAATAAAAGTAGGACTTGACTCCTTTGAATTTGAAATTTAAAGAGACTCTCGAGCAAACAGGTAATAAGAATGACAGAGATGATCAATTCAAGGACATGGTATTGATAGCAAGATTCTCAGAACTAAACAGCAAATAAATATAAGGTACGATCATAAGTGAAGGGAATAAACTTCCAGTTCTTTTATTACAAGTTAAAAACTCTAAACGATTCTACGATAAAACGGTGTAGCATCGCATTAAGAGCGTCTCGTAATGCCCTCAGGAAGAAAAACAAACAGGCGTTAGTATTTATGAGGGAAGAAGAAACGGTGTTAATCATTGGCTAATGAGTGGATTCAAAACAAAAATGGATTGGACGATATACTTGAAAATTAAACAAACAACGTAAAGCATCGAGTTTGTCTCGACACTTTGAGGTAAAAAGTTAGTCAAAGCAGAATGCTGCGTATGAAAACAAAAGCAGAGGATGCTATAAATTTATTGATTAACCCGCAGATGTTTGCAGGTGGTCCTTGGTAATAGCGGGAGTTTTGAGAACTTAAAATTAAGTGTGTTTTTCCTTGTCATCTCCTTTCGCTTAGATGCAAATAACAGATAGGTTTTGACACCAATTTGACAATCATTTTTAATTTCTGGACAAGTTAAGAGGCTGTCCACCTAAGTACGGATAAGGCAAATTTCGGCCCTTCACCGATTTCCCTAAGTTTTTCAGTGAAAGTCGAAAATTCTATCCCATGTACAAACATCACATTTATTTTGATAATTTTTCATCCTTTTTCATTTTTTATGAGACAATTTTAAAGGTCACCCCAGAACTGCCCAATTTGAGCGCTATCAAATCCTTATTTCTCGATCTAAAAAGCTGATTATTTCACATACTTAAGAATGACTTTATTTCAATATTTTAAAGGTAAGATGATTGCATTCTATAAAATTTTTACCGAGATGAAATTTTCAAAATACCTTATCATCAGCATTGAAATTTGTGAGGAGCGAGGTATATGTGGTTGAAAGCTATTTTCTCTTTCGTGGGACCTGATCTCGAGTCAAGTCTATTGCAGCTTAAAAGTACTTGGATAGAACAAGTTAAACATAGAATAAAACTTTTGGGCACTCCTCATCCTGCACCGTTGAGAACTTTGCGAATTTCATAAATATTCGCCATCTTGATTGAAACCAACGATGAGGCGGTCCGACCTGCAGACAGGTTTCTAAAGCGTAACAGCCACAAAATACTTGAAAGTGCCGCAACGATTATCTGATGGAGTATCAAGATCGATATTATTCATCATTTTGGCCATTGTTTCACGAAATGGTTCAAATTATCCAGAAAAATACTACGTTAATAATTCCTATATGCAAATCAGCTTCGTGCGTTCATGTTATAATACACGTCAAAAATAGTTTCCGTAACAACATTTAGCCGTTCAAAGAAGTGTTCCTATAAATGTGAAACTCCTCTGTTGTATCCTTTCTTGAAAACTTTACGTAAAATTTCAAGAGCCAATTGTTTTGAACACAATGCGCTAAGGGAATCCAGTTTGTTTTGACAACTAAGTTGACAATTTCCCGCAAGTGTTTTTATCTTGTACGTAATCTTTTCAGACCTCTTTGCCGTTTTTTTTTTTCAGGAAAATAATTCACCCTTACTTGGGGAAAAATTTCGTCTCACTATTTGTGAAAGTTGTTTAGATTGTGAGCTAGTTGGTTCTCGTTATTAACGCGGTGGAGTTTTTCAGCGTGACTGTGGACTGCCGTGAACTAGCCTAGTCACGCAATACCAGCATTACAAGATTGTCTCACGGCTGATGAGCTCAAATTAAAGAAACATTTAGTTCGGCATTTATATCATGATATGTTGATGTTTTGCCGTCGAGAGTATGAAAATAGAAATTGGTATATTTGATTTAATAAACGTTTCCAAAGGTAGGTAAGCAAATTTAGTAACTTAAGTTAAAGGCATAAATCATAGAGGAAATTTCAAGAAGGTAATAGAAAGAGTCTCTTTTGTAAATGCTCGTACATGCTGTAGAGTGAGAGTGAACATGACTCACGGTCACGGTAGGCTTATGATTTTTTTTGTTTTGAAATTAAAGGCATGACTACAAAATAACAGACGCCAATTTTAAAATGATTTTCACGGGTTTGCTTACATGTTAATGCTTTAAGCGCTTTTACTCATCGATATAGAACTATACATCAGGGTACTTAGAGGCGGTGCACATTACTCTTCAACAAATCCACTCTAAATGCCCTATCATTGGTTTGCCAGGGCTCAATACTTACAGTCATCCCAACCGAGACCCGTGTTTTGCACTTCATTATAGCATTGACACCCTTGTATAAAGGACATCAGTTGCTCAATCAGGTTTTTTTTCCTGTCTCTTGATATAAATTGTGTTTCAAGAAAGCGCAAGATTTCTTTAAGAAGTGAAACATTAAAAAGACTCAGTTTATTATCCCTCGCATACTCGCACAACTTAAAAACGTCGTAAGACAGAGAGTGTTGCGGCCTCAGCTCGTTAGAAATGTGCGCCATTAGCTGTTGTCTTTCAGCTTCTTTTTCCTCCAGAAATAGTTCCTTTGGATTGTGCTCGACTTCTGATTGTGCTTGTTGCCTTCTTCTGCTCGCTGCAAGGCGAGAAAAGAAACCGTGTACTTGGTTCTTGGTCAACCACTCGCCTCATTCAAACAACCTTCTATTCTGCTCATCTCTTGTCTTGCGCATATCATTTGAGACTTACTACTGAGGGTCAGCTTTTAGCCTGACTGTTCCCCTTGGTCACACTTTGCAGTTAGATATTTCTTAACTTTGTTAGTGAATCTAATGGATCATCCTCGTGGCCTGTGTAGGGTCCAGCCCATAATGACCGTGTGCAACGCGGGTATTGAGACATTTTCACTTTGGTGGTTCAGACGGTTCATTTTCAGTGACGTTGACTGATGTAATAAACCTGTCTACCCAATCTCTACGAAGCTTATCATATAGCGTTTCTGACGGCCTTTCATCTTTGACGCAATGATTCCCTACGTCCAAATGTGACTCGAGCTCTGAAAATGTTTGGAAACTCTTCACGCATCCAGGCTTGGAACATTCAAACATGCTTATATTCGAATCGTCCCAGTCATTCTCTTCTTCTGAACTCTCTGTCACAGGATCTGAGCATTGATAAACACGTGCATCATGAAGAGGGAAAAAATGTGTCACTAACAATGATACCAGTGTCCCCTTAGCCCTTTAACACCAGCTGGTCAAAAGAGATTTCCTTGTCACGCCCTATCCCGCACGACCTCCTCACACGAATACCTTTCTCCTCAAACTGGACATTGTGAAGCTTTCTAAAATCATCTATCTTGTTCACTTCTAGGGTTATCTTCGCCTCATTAACTTCGCAAACGCATGCGGATGTACCTTTCACTGGTCTTTCAGAAAGTGCCCTCCTCATGTCTCCCGCTAATAGAATGTGGTGTCCTTCCAGGCGTTTCAAACACATCTAGGAGGCCTATAGTCCCTATCATGCGTAAGAGTTGTCGTTGTGGGTGTGAGATAAAGGAAAAGTGTTTTCGAACCGTAGGGACGAGTAAAAGAGGGGCGACATCGTGCGAGGCATGGGGAAGAGATGCTCAGGACTATATCTGTCTCCTTCATTGCCACCAAACAGGCTGGCCAGTAGTCTTGGTGTAGCAATAGCATAAAAGAATTAAAGAAATTTCCTCGGTTGATGATAAAAAACGCATTTTTGTATTTACGACTGCGACACCAATAATTAACCAAGGGAAATGGACATGTGACCAACAACAACAAAAACTTATAGGAGTATTGACAGTTGAGGAAACAGAACTAGAGAGAGCCACAAGGCTATTGGTACTTACGTGATCTTACAGCGGCGATTTCTTTAAATATAAGTCTTATTTCGTCAGGTATTTGGAAGGTTGTGACGTGGCTGCCCGCCACACTTGTAACTTTCCTAGTATGGCCGGGGTATTGGCACGATCTTGGACCTCGTTAGAATCTTCCTAGTTAGTGTCTGTGCCTCGGGCAGATGGTCATTCCCTCGAGCTGAATTCTCGACAAATGCTGAATTCCCGCTCTCGCCATGATTAATTTGGCTTCTGTAACTTCGCTGTATTTTGACAAGTAGCAGCTAACCAAATGGGCGGATATATCTGTGTTACACTTGGAGAGCAAAACATGCTCTACTTCCTCCTTACTAGAATCGACTTTGCAGTATTTCGTTAAGAGAGCAATTTGGGGGGACAGCAGGCATTTTTAGTGCAAACAAAGAAAACGTCTCAAGAAACACTGTCTCGGATTTGTCTGAAAATCTTGCCGACAAATCGTTTTGTTCCCGACAAATTTTAATTGAATTAGGAAGAAATAAACAGGTTTGCCAAATATTCTTTCGCAAAAAATAGAAATTCCACACAGAAAAGTTAAAAAGTCTTAACTTTAATAAGCTTTAGGCAAAAACATTTCGTGTTTTTGAAGAGATGACCAGTATTAAAAGGAAATGTAGCTGCCGTCGAATTTCTTTATCAAAATTAATCAATAATTTAATTAGGTGAAACAGAAACACAGGGCTCTTTTTTAGCGCCTCATAGAAAATGAAAATGGTCATATAAATATAATACTAAATTTTTGTCTTGAAAATGCGGAAAACATCCCTACAGTAAAAAAAAACAGAACTTTTTTTCATCAAGAAAACGCCAAAAAAAAATGTGTCCTAAACTACATATTACATAACTTTCTGTAGCTAATTTGCATAATTTATTAACCGCAAGAAAGCTCTCCCTCCTTGTTTGTTCTTCAGCGCACCTATATCTCAAATACAACGGCGTAAACGCGATATAATATTTATTTCTGATGTACAAACCAACCTCTCATTATTTATTGTTTGATTTTAAGGTGGTTCTCGGTCCCGATATTAATAAACTGTCGGACCGTGTTTTATCGAGATAAAAACAAGAGCGAACTGAACAACTTTATTTGTCAAAACAAACTGGATTCCGTTCGCGCATTGTGTTCAAAGAAAATGGCTCTTGAAATTTTTACGTAATGCATTCAGAAAGGATACAAAAATTAAGTTTCCACATTCTTAAAAACACTTCTTTGAATGGCTAAATGTTGTTACGGAAACTGTTTGTGACGTGTATCTTATAAACACTATAGCTGCAGCCAGGAGGCTGCAGTTAATTTGCATTTAGGAATTAAAAAGTATTTCCATTTCTTTCCCAACCCCCCTTCCCCACCCGCTAAACACTGATAAACACTGGTCAGTCCGTAACTAAGCCACTTATTTTTCCAAAGTCTGTTTTAGAATTATCGAACATGAACAAGAAATTAAACGAGCTAGACAAGTGTTGGGCGAATGGAGGTAACCAAGAAGTCTCATGATTAATTTATTTCCTTTTAACTTCTCATCTCAGCACTGGTCACAACCATCTGTTGAGATCTGAGGACTGTTTACTTGAACGTTGAATAACGGAGGGTGCTATCGTTGTTATCCTCAGTAAGGCTTGTGAGAAGTTGGCGTGCTAAAATATCGCAACCCATTCACTATTTGTCTGAAATAACGGCTCCTAGCGGATATCATGAGCAAATTGTATTGTAACCAGTCTTCGAAGTTTTTTCCCATATTCACTGAACTTGAAGATCTTCGTTCGACTTGTATCGCTAACTGTGTCTTTAACAATTTTCTTAGTCACACCGCCTTCATGTTGAATATTGTGACAATCTACGCCGTATACAAAACTTCAACAATGCCAAAAACTTTGAAAACTCTGCTGTTAAGTCTTGCCTGCTCGGATGTTGCTGTTGGTTTGTCTGTTCAACCATTATACTCTTTCTTTCTGATCAACTGGCTTCGACTAGACATTCGTGGCTGTAACACTCAACAAGTGTGGGCGATTTCAGGTACTTTATTTTCAGTTGCTTCGTTCCTTGGTGTTGTGGCTGTAAGTGTAGACAGGTTCTTGGCTGTTCATCTTCATCTCAGATACCAGGAGCTTGTGACTCACATGCGTGTTGTTGCTGTGGTGGTCAGCATATGGGTGTACAGTGGGTTTTTTTCTTTGATGAAATTGTGGGAGCCTTTTAATGCTTGGAACCTTATAAGAACAATTACTGCTGCTTTCGGTTTTCTTATCACACTCGTGGTGTATATCAGGATATATCAAACTGTGCGACGGCACAAGAATCACATTCAGTCCATGCAAATACGAGACGAAACTCAGTCTGAGGAGATAAAAAACTTAACTCATTCTCATTAAATTCACAGTTGGCATATTCTATGTATATATCGTGTTTTTAATTTGTTATTTGCATTATATAATTTGCATGGCTGTTATTCAAATCTAAGGCTCGAATATCGCTTTGAAGAAACGTTTTCTTTACTCATTGACTCTCGTGTATCTGAATTCATCTTTGAACCCTGTTATTTACTGCTGGAAGATGAAGCGCATTCGACACGCTATCATAGACGTACTGCGAAGGATGTCTTAGATCAGCAATCGGCCATTTCGGATCAACTACAATCGGTCATCGAGTGTCGTCCATATTGATAATTGATCCCCTCTACGTAGCTTACAAAGACTATGGGCCGTAATTGTTTACGAGAAAATGAAATGGGGACAAATGAGATTGTACATAAACTTAGTGATATGACCCGGCAGCCAAATAATCGCGTAGTTCTAATTTTAAGTACACAATAAATCGAATAATCTGTAGTGTGACAGGGAAAGGCTAATTTGAGCAAGAAAGCTAGTTTTGTAATCGATGGATAGAGAAATTGTAATTATGGATGTAAATAAAAGTAGGATACGACACATGATTTTATTCACATCAAGGTTTCCGTTGCTTTTAGTTTCAAATCAGAATTTAAAACCAATTACGGTGGTTGCGGACTTAAGCTTCGGAAAAGGTTTCATTTTTTCCCTTGTAAATTTTGCCCATAACTGCTAACTGTTTCGCCGAATCTCTTAGAACAAGCATTGACAACCAAGTGACATGCCAGCTTCAAATAAAACAGAAGGAAATGTTTTGCCATCCATCCTTCTGCCTCAAAAGCAGAATTCTGAAATTATTCTGTAATAGTGGAAATAAACGTCTTCCTTTTAATATACAGTCAACGCTTTGACTACCCTTAAAGTATAATTTGAAGAAATTCTCAAGCAAACAGGTAATAAGAACAACAGAGATGATCAATTTGGGGACATAGTATTGATAGTAAGATTCTCAGAACTAAACAACAAATAAATATAAGGTAAGATCAGGAGCGAAGGGAATAAACTTCCAGCTCTTTCATTAGAAGTTAAAAACTTTAATTGATCCTATGATAAAAAGGTATAGCGTCACATTGAGAGCGTCTCGTAATACCCTTAGGAATAAAAACAAACTGGAGCTAGTATTTACGAGGGAAGAAGAATCCATGTTAATCATTAGCTAATGAGTGGATTCAAAACGAAAATGGATTGATCGATATCCTTGAAAATTAAACAAACTACAAAAAGCATGAGTTTGCCTTAACACTTTTGAGGGAAAAACTTAGTCGAAGGAGAATACTGCATATGAAAACGAAAGCAGTGGTGACTTTAGAGTTATTGATTACCCCGCAGATGTTTGCAGGTGGTTCTTTATAACACCTGGGGTTTTGAGAACTTAAAAATTAAGTATGTTTTTCCTTGTTATTTCCTTTGTTTATATGCAAATAACGGATACGTTTTGGAATCATTATGACAATTTCTAGACAAGTTGATGGGTCAATTAAATGAGATGTAATGAAAACATTAGTCTCGAAATAAAAGTGTTCAAAAGTTTGTTTATTCAGATAATCGACGGCTTAAATTTTGGGCACATCTATGATGATTTCGTGGCAATTTGAAAATGCCTTTCAAAATCTCGGAGGATATTTCTAAAAGCCTCGATTTCTCCTGGTTTTCAGGGGCAACAGAGTGGGGATCAGTTGTCGCCAAGAGAGTTTCGAGGGAGGGGGGCTAAATAAACTTGCCTTGGAGAATATTTGTCACAGCGTCGCTTTTCAGCTTTCTTAAAAACTGACAAGGCAATAAGGCAGGAGGGGGTAATAAGAATATTACAGTCTTATGGGGGATAATATTGTTTTTATCTTGACACAACCAAAATCCTCCTTAGGTAATAAATAAAACATCAAAAAGCGTTCAAGATGATAACAATACATTCTGAACAATAAGCAATGTTTCGTTTAATTATCTTAACCCATAATAAGTTATGTAACTTATGGAACTTTTGGTATCACTGATCTCGCTTTTCCTGAATGAGTTTTTGCAGTAATCGTTGCTTTTAGAAGTAAATGCGTATAATCTGAGTTATTACAGCAGAAAGCCATTAAAAATAGTTCATCTGTCATTTATCCTCCTAAGAGACTAATCATCACTCATCGCCTGTGGGGAGAGGGGAGAGGGGTGTTAGAGGATCTTGGTCGAGTTACAACAATCTTTACACAGTCTCCCATAAGATTCTATAAGATTCCTATGACCCCTCCTTCCTTAGGTGACAGTTAATTGGTCAGTCAGTCTCCTCTTAGTATTCTGTTGGCGACAACTGAAACCCCTTCTGTCTTTCCTAAGAGCTAGGAAAAGTCGACGCCGTTACAAATAATCTCCGAGATCACCAAGTCATCATAACGGATAATCCTGAAATTTAAGCCGTCGATTATCTGTCAAAAAAAAAACCAAACTTTTATAACGAGAATAATTTTTTGACTATATTTTACGTAACTGACCATTAACTTGTCGAGAAATTAGAAAGAATTGTTATATTAATTGAAAAACCTATCAGTTATTGCGTCTAAGCGAAAAAAGATTACAAAGAAAAACATGTTTAATTTTAAGCTCATAAAATTCCCGGTCAGCTAGTATTATGTACAATCAAATTAAAACATCTGCAGACTAATCGATAACTTTCGTTTTCGTATGCAGCATTCTGCTTTGAATAAATTTTTAATTAAATTTTTAAAAGTGTAACCAAAGGCAAACGAAATGCTCTTCGCTGTTTGTTTAGTTTTCAAGCATATCAATCAACTATTTTCGTTTTCCATTCACTCAATAGACAATGATAGGCAATAATTTCCCTTTCCTTCTTAAATACGTGCTCCTGGCTTCTTCTCTTCCTGACGGAAAAACGTGACGCTCCAAATGTGACGCTATACTATTTCATCGTGGAATCATTTAAAGCTTTTAACTTCTAAAGAAAGAGCCGGAAGTTTATTCCCTTTACTCATGATCATAACTTTCATTTATTTGTGGTTTATTCGTGACCATCTTGCTATCAATACCGTGTCCCTAAATTGATCATCTTTGCCATTCTCATTATCTGCTTGCTTAAACTTTCTTCAAATTACACTTTAATATGGGAGTTAAGGAGTTTACTGTCTATTAATATGAGCACCGTATACGACTCCAACATGCTAATTTTAGCCGCGTAAATTATGTACACCTTCAATCTTCCTCCAAATTATTATAAAGCAAGATAGAACTATATCTCGATCAGGATGGTCACGCGAGAAGTGAGCTGTTGCCGTAAAATTCGGTCATTTAAGATGAAAGTTCTATGCCATATCATCGGAAAAAGTAAATTAGGTAAAACGCCGTAATTGCATGGTCACAGCAAGTTACTCAAAAGCTATTTTCGTTTTGTTTTGTTTTTTTCCTTTTTTCCAAACAGGCCTAGTTGATTGCCAGACTTGTGGAAACGAAACCAATAACGATGAAAATCTTTTTAATTGCAAATATTTCACATTGTCACAATGATGCTAGCAATAAATGTCACCCTTCAAAGTTAAAAGTCGTAGATTGAAAGAAAAATACTGCAGGATCTTTGCTTGCAACATGATCCATTCATTAAAATTAGCGCAAACAGATGCTTTTCAACTTTATGCCCGTGAAAGTGTGTTTTCATTAAGGCAAGCGCAATTTTTCTTCGAGGACTTTAGCTCACTCCCGCTTAGGGGTTATGCCGGGGGTCTGACACCACTTGGAGACCTCTAACTGACTACCCTTTACAGGACTATAGAGAACTGGTTGCCATTGAACTGCCAATAAGAGAGAAGAAGCTTAACAGAAGCTTATCGAATGGAGGTAATCAAGGAAAACTCATATTTCAAATTATTTTTTTTCAACTTCCCATCTCAGCACCGGCCGCAACCATCTGCCGAGATCTGAGGACTGTTTATTTGATCGTTAAATGACGGAGGGTGCTACATCGCGAACCATTCATTATTTGTCTGAAATAGCGGCTCCAAGCAAAAATCATGAACAAATTGTACTGTAACCAGTCTTTGCGATATTTGCCCATATTCACCGAACTTGAAGATCTTCGTGCGACTTGTATTGCCAACTCTGTCTTCAACATTTTTCTTACTTACACCGCCTTCATGTTGAATATTGTGACAATCTACGCCATGCACAAAATTTCAACAATGCCAAAACCTTTGAAAACTCTGCTGCTAAGTCTTGCCTGCTCGGATGTTGCTGTTGGTTTGTTTAGTCAACCATTACACACTTTCTATCTGATCAACTGGCTTCGACTGCACAATCTTAGCTGTAACACTGTACAAGTAGGGACGATTTTAAATGGTTTATTTTTAACTGCTTCGTTCCTTGGTGTTGTGGCTGTAAGTGTAGACAGGCTCTTGGCTGTTCATCTTCATCTCAGATACCAAGAGCTTGTGACTCACAGGCGTGTTGTTGTTGTGGTGATCAGCATATGGGTGTACAGTGCATTTGTTTCTTTGATTACGTTGTCGGGGCTTCTTAGTGTTCAGGGTTTAATCGGTACAATTACTGCTGTTATCGGTTTTATTATCACACTCGCGGTGTACATAAGGATTTATGGAACTGTCCGACGGCACAGGAATCAGATTCAGTCCGTCCAAATACGAGACGAAGCTCAGTCTGAGGAGATAAAAAACTTAGCTATTCTCATCAAATCCATAGTTGGCATATTCTACGTATATCTCGTGTTTTTAATTTGTTATTTTCCTCTTACCATTTGCCTTGTTGTTATTCGAATCAATGGCTCGAGTATCGTTTTAAAAAAATTGTATATTTTCTCATTGACTCTCGTGTATCTGAATTCCTCTTTGAACCCTGTCATTTACTGCTGGAAGATGAGACACATTCGACACACCATCATGGACATATTACGAAAGATGTCTTGGATCAGCAATCGGCCATTTCGGATCAACTACAATCGGTCATCGAGTGTCGTCCATATTGATAACTGATACCCTCTGTGTGGCTTACAAAGACTGCGCGCAGTAATTGTTTACGACAAAGTAAATAGGGACACACAAGATCGTATAAAAACTTAATGATAAGACCCGGCAGTCAGGTAATTGCCTAGTTCCAATTTTAAGTCCAATAAGTTTCTAGTTTGGAAGGGATGGGGCTAATTTTAGGAAGAAAGCTGGTTTTGTCATCGATGAGTGGTGAGAGTGTAATTATGGATGCAGATAAAAGTAAGAGAGGAGACATGACTTATTCATTTCAAGGTTTTCTTCGCTCTTAATTTCTAATCAAAGTTATAATCAATAACGGTGGTTTCGGACTTGAGCTTCGGAAAAGCATCTTTTTCCCTCATGTAAATTTTTCCTATGAATGCCAACTCTTTCGCCAATTCCCCATCTCTTAAACTAACATTGACAAGTAATTGACATGCCAGCTTCAAATAAAAAAAAGGAAACTTATGTCATCCATCCTTCTGCCGCAAAACCAGAATTTCCAAGTTACTCTGACTGTAATAGTGGGAAACAAACTTCTTCCTTTTAATAAACAGTCAACCCCTTGACTCCCCTTGATGTGTTATTTAAAAAAATTCTCAAGCAAACAGGTAATAAGAATGACAGAGATGATCAATTTGGGGACATGGTATTGATAGTAAGATTCTCAGGACTAAACAACAAATAAATGTAAGGTATGATCATGGAAGAAGGGAATAAACTTGCACGTCTTTCATTATGTTAATAGTTGCAAACTTTAAATGATCCTATGATAAACAGAGTAGAGTCACATTGAGAGTGCCACGTTTTGCCCTCCAGAAGAAAAACAAACAGGAGCTAGTATTTGCAAGGGAAGAAAAATCGATCTTAATTATTGGCTAATGAGTGGATGGAAAACAAAAATAGATTGATCAATATCCTCGAAAATTAAAGAAATGACATAAAGCATCGAGTTTGTGTAAACACTTTTGAGGTAAAAAACTTAGTCGAAGGAGAATGCTGCATATGAAAACGAAAACAGAGGTGGCTTTAGTGTTATTGATTAGCCCCCACGTTGCAGGTGGTTCTTGATAATAACGGGAGTTTTGAGAACTTAAAATTAATTAAGTTTTGTTTACTTATTATTTCCTTTGTTTAAATGCAAATAACTGATAGGTTTTGGAATCAATTTGACAATTCTTTACAATTTCTAGACAACTTAACGGATCAATAAAGTGAAATGTATTGAAAACATTAGTACGTCTCGAGATAAAAGTGTTCAAAAGTTTATTTATACAGATTATGGACGGTTTAAATTTTGGGCATATCTATAATAATTACGTGACAATTTGAATATGCCTTACAAAATGTCGGAGAATATTTCTGAAAGCCTCGATTTCTTTTGCAACAGTGTCGATTTCTCGCGGTTTTCGGGGGTAAACAAGAGGTGGGTGATCAGTCGTCGCCAACAGAGTATGAATAAAGATTATTATTATGAAATGAAATGAAATTATAATTATTAAAAACTGACACGCTAACAAGGAGAAAGGGGGTAATAAGAATATTACAGTCTTATGGGGGATAATGTTACTTTTATCTCGACACAACCAAAATCCTCCTTAGGAAATGAATAAAACATTACAAAGCCTTCAAGATGATAACAATACATTCTGAACAATAAGCAATGTTTGGTTTAGTTACCTTAACCAGTAATAAGTTATGGAACTTTTGGTATCATCGATTTTCTAATACTGACCTCGCTTTTCCCTAATTAGTTTTTTGCAGTAATCGTTGCTTTTAGAAGTGAATGCGTATAATCGGAGTTTATGCAGCAGAAAGCCATTAAAAATAGTTTATCTGTCATTTATCCTCCCAAGAGGCTGGTCGTTATTTATCACATGTGGTGGAAGGGGGGGGGGCGGGGGGCGGGGAGCGTTAGAGGATCTTGGTCGAGTGACAACAATGTTTACAAAGCCCCCCCTCCCCTCCATAAGATTCTATAAGATTCCCACGACACCTCCCTCCCTTGTTGATTGTTAATTGGAAGTAAATTTACTATAGTCCCCTATTAATATTCTGTTGGCGACGACTGAACCGCCCCTCCGCTTTTCCTTAACCCTTTTACTCCCAAGATCTGATTGTTAATTCTCCCCTCTACCTGCTATACATTTCCTTGTAAATAATTTACAAGAATTTAAAGTTAGATCAAGGTAACAACTTCTACCTGATAAGTCTAAGTATTCTCATGACCGATTCGCTGGATAATGTATGGATATTTTAGAGAGAAATTAGTTTTAAATCATTCCTGGGAGTTAAAAGGTTAAAGCCAGGAGAAATCGACGTTGTAACGAATAATCCCTGAGATTTTGAAAGACATCTTCAAACCATTACGTAATCATCATGGATAAGCCCGAAATTTGTGCCGTCGATTATCTCTCAACAAGAGCTTTCAAGCACTTTCATTACGAGACTAATTTTTTAGCTACATTTTACATACCTGACCCATTAACTTGTCTAGAAATTGGAAAGAATTGTTAAATTATTTCAAAAACCTATTTGTTATTGCTTCTAAGCGAAAGGAGATTTCAAGGAAAAACATGCTTAATTTTAAGCTCATAAAATTCCCGCTCAGCTTGTATTATGAAAAATCACCTGAAAACATCTGCGGGCTAATCAATAACTTTACAGCCACCTCTGTGCTTCTCGCTGTTTGTTTAGTTGTCAAGTATATCGATCGATCCATTTTCGTTTTCCATCCACTCAATAGCCGATGATAAACAAAAATTTCCCTTCCCTCTTAAATACTTGCTCCTGGTTTCTTTTCATCCTGAGAAAAAAACGTGACGCCCCAAATGTGACGCTATACTATTTCATCGTGCGGGATCATATAAAGCTTTTAACTTTTAATGAAAGAGCTGGAAGTTTATTCCCTTCACTCATGATCATAACTTATATTTATTTGCTTTAAACTTTCTTTAAATTACACATTAATAGGGGAGTTCAGGAGTTGACTGTTTATTAATATGAGCACTGCATACTATTCCAACACGATATTTCTAGCCACTTAAATTACATGCACCTTCAACCTTCCTCTAAATTATTATAAACCAAGAAAGAACTATATCTCGATCAGCATGGTCACGCGAGAAGTGAGCTTTCGCAGTAAAATTCGGTCATTTAAGATGAAAGTTCTTTGTCATATCATCGGAAAAAATAAATTAGGCAAAACACTGTAATTGCATGGTCACAACAAGTTACTCAAAAGCTATTTTCGTTTAGTTTTGTCTTTTCCTATTTTGCAAACAAGCCTAGTTAATTGTGAGACTTGAGCGAACGAAAGCAATAACGATGAAAATCTTTCTTATTGCTCACATTGTCATAGCGATGTTCACGGCAATAAAAGTTACCCTTCAAAATGAAAAGAGGTAAATTGAAAGGGAAATACTGCATGATATCTGCCTGCAACATGATCCATTGATTAAAATTAGTGCAAACAGATGCTTTATCACTCTATTCCTGTAAAAGTGTGTTCTAATTAATGCAAGAAAAATTTACTTCACGGAGTTGATCTCACTCCTTCTTAGTGTAATGCTTTTTCTTAATTCAATCAGCCATTTCGGATCAACTACAATCGGTCATCAAATGCTGTCCATATTGATAACTGATCCCCTCTATGTGGCTTACAAAGACTGCGCGCAGTAATTGTTTACGACAAAGTAAATAAGGACATACAAGATCGAATAAAAACTTAATGATAAGACCCGGCAGCCAAATTATTGCGTAGTTCCAATTTTAAGTACGTGATAAGTCCAATAGTCTCTAGTTTGGAAGGGATGGGGCTAATTTTTGGAAGAAAGCTGGCTTTGTCATCGATGAGTGGTGAAATTGTAATTATGGATGCAGATAAAAGCAAGCGAGGAGACATGACATTATTTATATCAAGGTTTTCGTCGCTCTTAATTTCAAATCAGAATTACAACCAATAACGATGGTTTCGGACTTGAGCTTCAGAAAAGCCTTTTTTCCCCCATGTAAATTTTGGCCATGACTGCCGACTGTTTCGCCAAATCCCCTTCTCTTAAAATTAACATTAACATGTAACTGACATGCCAGCTTCAAATAAAGCAGAAGGAATCTTATGTCATCCATCCCTATGCCGCAAAAGCAGAATTTCCAAGTTACTCTGACTGTAATAGTGGGAAACGAACTTCTTCCTTTTAATAAACAGTCAACCCCTTGACTCCCCTTAATGTGTAATTTAAAGACATTCTCAAGCAAACAGTCAATAAGAATGACAGATATGATCAATTTTATGATCAATCAATTTTGATAGGAAGATTCTCAGAACTAAACAACAAATAAATGTAAGGTATGATCATGAGTGAAGGGAATGAACTTGCACGTCTTTCATTATGTTAATAGTTGCAAACTTTAAATGATCCCATGATAAAACAGTATAGCGTCACATTAAGAACATCACGTTCTGCCCTCAGGAAGAAAAACAAAAAGCAGCTAGTATTTACAAGGGAAGAAAAAAATCGATGTTAATCATTAGCTAATGAGTGAATTCGAAACAAAAATGGATTGATCGATATGCTTAAAAAAATAAACAAACAACGAAAAGGATCCAGTTTGCCTTAACACTTTGGAGGTAAAAACCTAGTTGAAGAAGAATGCTGCATATGAAAACGAAAACAGAGGTGGCTATAGAGTTATTGATTAGCCGGCAGATGTTTGCATCATTATCTCCTTTCGCTTAGATGCAAATAACAGATAGGTTTGCAATCAATTTGACAATTCTTTACAATTTCTAGACAAGGTAATGGGTCAATAAAATGAAATATAGTGAAAACAATAGTCTCGTAATAAAAGTGTTCAAAAGTTTATTTGTACAGATAATGGACGGCTTAAATTTTGGGCATATCTATGATGATTGCATGGCAATTTGAAAATGAATTTCAACATCTCGGAGAGTATTTATAACAGTCTCGTTTTCTCCTGCCTTTAAGGAAAAACGGAAGGCTCGCATTGAGAATTTTGATAATTGCAATACCGTGTCCCTAAATTGATCATCTTTGTCATTCTCATTACCTGCTTGTTTCAAACTTTCTTTAAATTACACATTAACGGGGGAGTTAAGGAGTTGACTGTTTATTAATATGAGCACCTTATACTACACGAATATGCTATTTTTAGCCACTTAAATTACGTTCACCTTCAATCTTCCTCCAAGTTACTATAAACCAAGAAAGAACCATATCTCGATCAGCATGGTCACGCGAGAAGTGAGCTGTCGCAGTAAAATTCGGTCATTTTAAATGAAAGTTCTATGCCATATCATCGGAAAAAGTAAATAAGGTAAAATGTCGTAATTGCATGGTCACAACAAGTTATTCAAAAGCAATTTTCATTTTGTTTTGTTTTTTCCTATTTTGCAAACAAGCCTAGTTAATTGTGAGACTTGAGCAAACGAAAGCAACAAGGATGAAATTCTTTTTAATTGCAAATATTTCATATTTTCAAGATGATGTTAGCAATAGATGTAACCATTCGAAGTGAAAAGAGGTAAATTGAAAGGAAAATACTGCATGATCTCTGCCTGCAACGTGATCTATTAACTCAAATTAGTGTAAACAGATGCTTTTTAATTCTATGCCCGTAAAAGTGTGTTCTCATTAAGGTAAGAAAAATTTTCTTCGCGGGTAGGGTAATGCTTCTTTGGAAAAAATTATTCTATTGATAATAAAAACTCGCTTTTCTATGAGTTAAAGCACTCTTTTGGAAGATGCCTCGAGGGAATTCCCCTCTGATCAACAAATGGCTAAATAAAAATGACTTATCAAAGTTTTGAACCATGTACTGTCGTGAGCCTTAACAGTTTTCTAATATTTTAACCTCCCTAGGATACATAACCAGGCTGAAGCAAAAAGCAAATTGTGCTCGTTTAATTTAGGGATTAGCTGAAACACATCGATAATTAAACCAGCTTCCTGTCTAATGCGGCTCTTTCTTTCCACTTGTGATAATTTGATGCATTGTGTATATTTAAAATTCGACTGGATACACAATTATTTGGCTGCTGAGTCAGTCATATCACTAAGTTTATGAACAATGTTCTTTCTCTCCATTTCCTTTATCGTAAACAAATCGTACACAGTCCTTTTTAGACGCACAGAGTGGATCAGTTATCAACTTGGACGACACTCGATGATCGATTGTAGTTTATCCGTAATGGCCGATTGCTGTTCCAAGGAATCTTCCGTAGTATGTCCATGATAGTGCGTCGAACATGTCTCATCCTCCAGCAGTAAATGACAGGGTTCAAAGATGAATTAAGAAACACAAGAGACATTGAGTAAAGAAAAAAATGTCTTGAAGCGATACTCGAGCCATAGATTAGAATAACAGCCGAGCAAATAAAAAAAGGCAAATAACAAATTAACAACACGAGATATACGTAGAATATGCTAACTGTGGATTTCATGAGAACCATAAAGTTTTTTAATTCATCAGAATGAGCTACTTCTTGTACTTGCATAGAGTGAATCTGATTCTTGTGCCGTCGTACAGTTAAATATATCCGGATGTACACCACAAATGTGACAATGAAACCGAAAGCTGCAATAACTGACTCTATAATCTCCTTAGCACCAGCTAACCCCCACAATGTTATCAAAGAAAAAAGTGCACTGCACAGCCATTTGCCGATCACCACAACAACAACACGCCTGTGAGTCACAACCTCTTGATATCTGAGATGAAGATGAACGGCCAAGAACCTGTCTACACTTACAGCCACAACACCAAAGAACGAAGCAGTTGTGAATAAATAACCTGAAATATTCAGCACTTGAAAAATATTACAGTTAAGATTGTCCAGTTGTAACCTCTTGACCAAAAAAAAGATGTATAATGGTAGGATAAACAAACCAACAGCAACATCAGAGGAGGCAAGACTCAGCAGCAGAGTTTTCAAAGTTTTTGCTATTGCCGAAGTTTTGTGGATAGCGTAAATTGTCACAATATTCAACATGATGGAGGTGTGAGCTATAAAATTGTTAAAAATGCAGTAGGCGATAAAAGTCGAACGAAGATCTTTAAGTTCCGTGTATGTGGGAAAATATTCCAAAGAATCGTTACAAAATGACTCTTTCATGATATCAACTCACTCACAAAAGATAGGACCCTCTATTCCAAACAAATTGAACGTGTTGCAATTCTTTAGCGGGACAGTTTCTCCCTATTTCGGGCAGCGATTCTTTTGCTGATTCAACATTCTGCCTAAAACGTTACCTTTCCTCCCAAAAGTGGTGAACATCGACAAAAGGTATCCTGTGCTTTAGGAATGGGTTTTAAAGTTGTAAGCCAATGATAAAGAAAGAACTTACGTCAGACAAATCAACAGACGTAAGCAGTCAAGATGTTCGACTGTCTTTTGGAATAGACAGTTTTCTCCGAGGCTTGTTTTTCAATCATATATCTTGGAAATGTTAATACTCAAACTAAAACAAAATAAAATGTGTCCTTGAAAGCCTCCCTTACCCCAGCCCCTAGCTCCGCCGTCCCTGAGGTATTCCGGTATCAACATGAACGACACTTGAACGCCGATTGTAAAATTACGCCAGATGGCTGATTTGTTCTCCAAGATATGTTCTGCGGTATTTCCATGAAAGCGCGTCGAATGCGTCTCACCTTTTAGCTGTAAATGACAATCCGTTATGGAACTCTTTCTAATACCTAAGTTCTCGCTATTTGAGAATCAGTCTTTGCAGTAATCGTTGCTGTTAGAAGTAGATGCATACTATTTGGGTTTCTACAGCAGAAAGCCACCTAAATAGTTCATCTGTCATTTATGCCACAAAAGGAACGGTAATTACTTATTTTTCATAATAAATTTCAACTTCAAATTGTCACGTAATCGTCATGGATAAGCCCGAAATTTGAGCCTTCGACTATCTGTCAAAAGAAAAGCTTTTAAGCACTTTTATTACGAGACTAATTTTTTGACCACATTTTACATAACTGACCCATTAACTTGTCTAGAAATTGGAAATATTTGTGAAATCAATTCAAAAACCTATCTATTACTGCGTCTAGGCGAAAGGAGATCACAAGAAAAAACATGCTTAATTTTAAGCTCATAAAATTCCCGGTCAGCTTGTATTATATAAAATCACCTGAAAACATCTGCGGGCTAATTGTTAGCTTTAAAGACATCTCTGTTTTCGTTTTCATATGCAGCATTCTGCTTTGAATAAATTTTTACCCCAAAAGAGTAAGGGAAGGTACGTTTTTTATGGGGGGGGGGGGGGGGTGGGGGGGGGTGGGTCGCACTTCCCAGAATGGATTAATGTATGACTCTTCACAAATATCTGACCCTTCCCCCACCTCCTCCAAGACAAAAATCACTGGAAGTGAAAATAATTAACGGGAAGTGTTATTCAGACAACCGCATCTGCGCACAAAGCAGTGAATAGCGTGGCGTGTGATTGCACGGTGAAAACTTGATAATGGGTAAGGACGTACGAGGAACAGAAGGAGGAAAATGCGGTTGAGGTGAATGCGAGGATTTCATGAGGTCAGATGGAGCAACTTGTGGCTATTGCGGCTGTTTGCCGACTTACCATTCTAAAAAGGATGCCCGCTACTCCTCTGACTCTGTTGGTGGCACATCGGGTAAGGGAACAAGTGAAAGTGCAAGTCCACAGAAATTGAAAGATGAAGACCTAGGGTGGTTCCTGGACCCAAAGGGTGAATATACTGAATTCTCGAATAGTATTCTGCAAAAATTCTAAACGTCCTTTTGGACCACTTGTCCCTACAAGGGACACTTTTGCCGCTGTTTCGTGACTGAAAGAAAGCGCCGGTGGGAAGTTCGCGAGGCTTTGAAAGCAATAAATCACAAGTTGGCGTTTTGTGACTTCTGATAATCCAGCGGTTGCCGGGAGATTCGTGGAGGAAAGTTTTAGCGCGAAACGTCATGACGCTACCACTATTAAGAACAACACTGATGACCTTTCGAAGCCGAAGGTCAAAATCGATGAGCTGAATGCGAAAGTAACTGAAGATGGTAATGCGCTGTTCGATTCAAACGGATGGCATATTTAATCTGGCCAGAAATTTATTCATAATGCGAATGAAGAATTTCTGGAGAGTTTGAAATCAATCAAAAAGACTGTCGGCGAAACCATGGAGCTGTTGGAGAAGGCTCGAGACAAAGTGGCATCAATTTTGCCATTGAAACGGGGAAACGCGCTAAAGCGGAAGTCGCGAATACCAAAGCAGGGAATCGCCACCACAACCCCGCACGGAGACATTACCGCCGTCGAAATATGGACGAAAGGGGACACGGGTCGAGAGAAACGATTATGCTAGTTGGGAGAAGATGGATAATGAAAGAGCTGGAACTTTATTCCCTTCACTCATAATCATACCTTATATTCATTTGTCATTTATTCGTGACCATCTTGCTATCGATACCATGTCCCTAAATTGATCATCTTAGTCATTCTCATTACCTGCTTGCTTTAAACTTTCTCCAAATTGCATATTAATGGGGGAGTTAAGGAGTTGACTGTTTATTAATGTGAGCCCCGTATACTACTCCAGTACGCTATTTTTAGCCACTTTTAAGTGGCTAAAAATTTAAGTGCACGTAATTTAAAAATTACTTGCACTTAAATCTTCCTGCAAATTAATATAAACCACAAAAGAACTATATCTTGTTCAGCATGGACATGCGATAAGTGAACTGTCGAAGTAAAATTTAGTTATTTAAGATAAAAGTTCCATGCCATATCATCGGAAAAAGTAAATTAAGAAAACGCTGTTATTTCATGGTCACAACAAATTACTTAACAACTATTTTCGCTTTGTTTTTGTTTTTTGTTTTTACTTATTTTGCAAACAAGCTTAGTTAATCGTCAGATTTGTGCAAACGAAAGCAATAACGATGAAACTTTTTTTGTTGGCAATAAAAGTTACCCTTCAAAGTGAAAAGTGGTAAATTGAAGGAAAATATTGCATGATATCTGCCTGCAACGTGATCCATTAATTATAATTAGTGCAAACAAATGCTTTATCCCTTTATGCCCGTAAAAGTGTGTTCTCATTAAGGTAAGGAAAATTTTCATGGCGGAATTTATCTCAGTCCTTCCTAGTGTAATACTTATATTGGTAACAAGAACTCGCTTTTTTATGAGTTATAGCTTTTTCAAAGATGATTCAATGGAATTCCCCTCTTATCAACTATGGCTAAATAAAAAATGACTTATCAAAGCTTTGAGCCGTGTACTGTCGTGAACATAAACACCTTTTTGGAAAAACGTTTGGGTAAAGGAGGTGCGAAACGTCACAAAAAAAATTCTAAGAGACAACTCTAAGGGTATAACCAAGCCGGCCAAGAAAGGTGGTGTGAAGCTCATTTCAGGACTCATTTATGAAGAAACTTGCTGAGTTGTCAAAATTTTCTCGAAAACGTTATACACAAAGCTGTGACATACACTGAACATGCCAAAAGCAAGACGGCGACCGCCACGCTGTACGGCTTTGGAAACTGAAGAATGAAGAACTGACATGACGGAAAAGCTGTAGAGTAAGCAAGCGTGTAAACGGAAAGAGTGAAATTTTTATGACAGCTTCCAGCAGGACCGCAAGCTCTTAACTATGTTTTACTTTTGCGTACATTATTCATTTCCTGGTTTGAAATTGAAACAATATATTATGTAACGTCTGCATTATTTCCCCAAGGGATACCTGCTTAATTTCGTGTACCTGTGTTGTTGATGTTGCCTATTTTTTGTAGCTTTAGCAAGACTTAATATTATACAAAGAATGCAACGAGAATCAATTTGCTTCTTTCGTTTCTACATTTGTTTGTAGTCCATGTTCATTTTAACGCACCTCATCGGTATCTATGGGGGAACTAAGACGAGCTTAGTGTGGTCTTCGCCTTTGAGGTGCAAATATGTAGCATGTAAATCTCTGGGAACCATTTTTAGAAAATTCCAACGTCAATTTTAGAATAAAGCAGGCTTCACATGCGTGTCGAAATAACAACACCAGTCTTATCCGCATCATAATTAGCGAACGAGAACCCGAAACAAGAATAGGCGGACTGTCAAAGCATGAAATAGCTCGAGTGATGCTTTTTGCGTCAGTTTTAGAAACGCACCCCCTTTGTTCATTTGCAGTTTAGATTACTGCCAAAAACTAACGGTTTCGCTCAAATTCAGTAGCTTGCGGGCCAATATAATCTCGTACCCAGATCTTACTGTAACGGAAATGTACGTTACAACCGATTGGCCGAGAAAGGGGTGGGCACGAGACTTCCTATCGGCAGACCTCTGCCCGTGGGAAGACTTGAGACGATATCGGGGAGAGAGGTATGCTGGAGGTCTGGCACCACTAGCAGACTTCCAGCTGACTACCCTTTACAGAACTATAGAGAATTGGCTGCCATTGAACTGCCAATGAGGCAGGATCATAAGAGTATTACGGAGGCTTATGGGGGAACCAGGTAAATTTTATCGTGACACCCCAAACCCCCCCCCCTTTTCCCCCCTCCCGTCCCCCATAAAAAATTATCGGTCCGTAATTAAGCAACTTATCTTTTTATCTTTTTAAGTTGCACGTGTTAAGCGAATGGAGATAATCGAGGAAAATTGAAATTGACAATAGGGTCGGGGGCTTCTATTGAGAACATCATCACGGAGGAGAGCCTGGTTAGACTACGGTGTCGTTTGCGCGGGAAACTGAGCTTTAAGATCCACTCAATCCAATACGTTTAGAAATTCGTGATCTTTTCACACTTTATCATTTATCAGAGGTCATAAATGATGAAGGGTTCATTTTCTCGTAAGATGCATTCTCTTCAAGGAACAAGGCTTTCTATTGCTTTTTGCCGCATACTACTGGCAGTGGCCTTTCCTTTCTCAACTTTTCTTTCATGCTCTTCATCTTTATCCTTGTATTCTGATTCATAATACTTCTCTTTCTCGATGATTTCCTCAAGAAGCACATCAACTCGGTCTCCTCTACATCTATGCTTTATCCTGCTCTCTCTTTTTAGCGAGATATTTCTCTTTCAAGAAACAAAATTTGTCTTTCACGGCTCTTTAGGTAACCGTCAAGGCTGGATTCGTAACATCATTAAGTGAACAACTACAGTATTCCACAGATTACTGCGCTGTTAAGTTCGAGGTTAGTATTTGAAGGGTTCCGAGGCTAAAATCTCTCGCAGAAGGAGGGTATGAGGCTCATCGGTCCATTGCATTCTACGGAGGAGAATTACGAATCAAGGGTTAATTCTATTTACAGTCGAATCTAATACACAAGTTCTAATTTTACAGAAAAACTTACAAGGATTTGGCTGAACTTGGATGCTTGTTAGCAAACATTGTTTTTAACTTAAAGTACCTGTTGGAAAAAATCCTTCGTTGGAAACTGTATCCACATGTAATCGCCCCACTAGAAGGCACGGCCGAGAAAAAGCGCAAAGCTGGAAGATGCTGGCAAAAAGTGAACGAAATTCAAAAATTTACCTTGTTTATTAGGATTTGAATCTGCCGTTTTCTATAGAACCTCGAGTCGCCTGTTTTCACGTCGTTCACAGATCGAGCACGCGGTTTTCCACCTGTTCGCACTTGCGCAATAGCATTCCCAAGAAAAAATTTACTTCCGGTAGCCGTCATTCACTCAAGCCATTTATTTTCTTTTAATTTCCCATCTCAGCATCGGCTGCAACCATCTGCCGAGGTCTGAGGTCTCTTTACTTGAACGTTCAATGACGGAGGGTACCATCGTTGTTATTCTCAGTAAGTCTTAAGAGAAGTTGGCCTGCTAAAAAATATCGGAAACCAAACAGTATTTTTCTGAAATAGCGGCTCCAACGTTTTATAAGTAACCGAAAATCATGAGCAAATTGTATTGTAGGCAGTCTTCGCAATTTTTGCCCATATTCACCGAGCTTGAAGATCTTCGTTCGACTTGTATCGCCAACTGTGTCTTTAACATTTTTCTTAGTTACACCGCCTTCATATTGAATATTGTGACAATCTACGCCATACACAAAACTTCAACAATGCCAAACACTTTGAAAACTCTGCTGATAAGTCTTGCCTGCTTGGATGTTGCTGTCGGTTTGTTTAGTCAACCATTATACACTGTCTTTCTTATCAACTGGCTTCGATTAGACAATCCTAGCTGTAACACTCAACAAGTGCGGACGATTTCAAGTAGTTTATTATCAGCTGCCTTGTTCTTTGGTGTTGTGGCTGTAAGTGTAGACAGGCTCTTAGCTGTTCATCTTCATCTCAGATACCAAGAGCTTGTGACTCACAGGCGTGTTGTTATTATTGTGATTGGCATATGGCCATGGTGTATAGTGTATTTGTTTCTCTGATGATATTGTGGGGGCTTCTTAGTACTTGGGATCTTGCAGGTACAATTAATTTTGCTTTCAGTTTTATTATCACATTCGTGGTGTATATCAAAATTTATTGTTTTTTTAGAGGGCACGGTAACGAATCTTGCAATCTGATTGGTTCTTTACCCGGTCAGTATTTTCCTATCGCTGCCCACGGGCCACGTTAACGCTTTCGTGAATCGCCGAGTACATCCCAACTTTCGTTGTCATTTTTCATAAATATACCTCGTTCTCCGGCTGGGCAGTATTTTTAAGCAAACACGTCGGTCACTACCTCAAGCCAATAAATAACTTATGAATCCTCCCTTTTCTCTCTATCAAATCACTTTGGTTGACAGAAAAATATTGGTTTCAGAATGAATTTGTATAAACAATAGTGTCATTACGTTGGTTGACAAGCGGCCTAAAAACCGTCTGCAATTAATTTTAATCGTTCACAAAAAGTACCCAGAAAGTTGAAACGTGAGGTATTTGGTTACAGTTGAACTGAACGATGGAACTTTCATTCATTAATATCTGAATTTTCTCGAGCAATTTGTTCATAATAAAAAAAAAGCGAGCGAAGTTTTAATTTAAGTTCTACAACAAATATACTCTCCTGGTGAGTCTTTCCAATTCCGTTCAATTTGGACATGTGTACCTTGTGTGACAAAATTCCATTAAATGTCTGTCCCCTTGCTCAATATCATCATCAGTAAGAATTTTCTTTCCAAGAGTTTTACAGGCAAGGACAAAATGACGCCAACACTCAAGGTGGTTTTCAGGGAGAACTCCTTTTAAAGCAAACAATGAATAAACTACTGTCCAGTTCTTCCATTGATCAGCAGTAAATCCTGAAAAACTGTTGGCAATCTTTCCAGGTATGCGTCCAATATCTTGAGGCACTGTCATCCCATCGACCAGTTCTTGGATCCTTTGAAAGTCCTCATCAGATATGAAATCATTTTTTTCATTAAGCCACACATTTTTCATGATGTGTTTGGCTGTTCCCAGATAAAGATTGTGCATGGGGTCCACAACAAAGTAGCGAATACAATCAAAATAGTCTAGTTCTTGCAGAACTGAATACCTAGCACCTAACTGAGAACACAGTTTTTGTTGTGCAGTAGGGCTGGTTTCATCCATTGTTCTTTTTGCAGAACACTTATGCTCAGAGGATGTTCTGGGGCTCCAGTTTTCTCGATCAAAACCACTAAAATCGAGGCCATCTCTAGAACCAAAAGATTTCTTACAGCGAGAACACCCTTGTGATGACATGTGACCTAGAAATCCCCCTATTTTTCTTGTGGCTGGAATGTCTGAGGAGACACAAATGAGTCCAACCTTTATTGGTCGTTTAAAAAAACTACCATGAACTGAGAATCATTCCTTACAGGCCCACAAAGCTTGTAACTCTCTCACAAGCGGTTCAAGGAAAGTGTTGGCAGTTAGCTTTGGCTCTGAAGGTCCAGGCAGAATTCCAGTAACTATGATGTTCTCAAGTCTATATCTTTCATGACGAGGTAAATTAAGTAGAACAAGATACACAACTCCAACTGATCCTGGTGAATGCTTATGAGGTCTGAACCAATCTACATTAAGCATGAAAGCTAAGCTGTTCGAGTTTGAAAGAAACCCAGTTGAAGACAGCTCCCTCCAAACATTCCCTTGGTAGATATCTGTCTTAACATTTGCAGAGGAAACCTGATTTCTCCATTCTTGACATTTGTTCCACAGTCCAGGTCTAGCCAGAAGACGCTGCAAAGACTTCACAATTGAGTTATATGGATACACCATTCTTGGATAAAGAAATGTTTTTGTTCCAGTCTGAACAGTCTTTAGTAGTATTTCATCACAAGGACCTAGGGAAAAAAACTTCAAAAGTTATACAAACCCAGCTCATGTGGAAAACCTATAATTTAATATAGAAATCAAAAATTCTTTCTTACTGAGTACTCATTGCATACTCATTGAAACTCGTTCACTTCCAGAAAACCCTCTCCAAGATGATGAGAAAAGTCCACAGTTTTTCTAATAAGCAAAATAATCTTCATTTTAAGTATGCAGCAACTCACCAGTTTTGCTCCCCCAATATCTTTGATGTAGTATATAAAAAACAAGTGCAAGGGTTTGATTGTGGCATCCAAATGTTGAGAAACACGAAATGAAAGCACAAGGCTGCTGGTTTAATTTGTTTTGAGATGTTTGGATGCCACAACCAAACCTGAAGCAAGAGCCTTTTAGCTTGCTTCTCAAACTGCCTATTTCAATCATCACCTAAATTGTCACATTATTGTTATGCTCTTTTCATTGGTTGCATAATTTTGGACATTTTATCAGCAACTATCCATCTGTTGTCTCTTTGGGGTTTCTTTGGGGGATTCAAAGTGTGTGCTAAATTTATGGTAGTTTTGCTCATTTAGTTTATAGCTCTATGGTTAGTTGGAGCTTAATTATGGCAGAAAGTAATGCAGTTAACCGTTTACGCATCCCGAAAAGGGGTGAAGAGCAAGGTAAACTGCTAAAGGAAAGTGTTCCCAAATGTAGTGTAATTTTCTTATTTGCATTACACATACACATAAATCTAGATATTCAGTAGAAACGTATATCCAGATCACTGATGATCTGGATGTGTTTTTATTGGATATCTGGATTCATGCATGTGACGAAATACAGATATACATCTTTATCAAGTATCTAGATTTATGCATGTGACAAAATACTTTCCACTCATTGGCCAATAACCTCAGAATAATTAATGAGTTTGAGGAGGAATACATCACATGCACATAAAATGAACTGACTGCTAAGTAGTTTCTTACCTCTGCGACTCCTGTGTGGGTGTCTTGACCATGGTACAAACTTACATCGAGCTGAAACTTGCCTTCCACAACGGTTCTGGATGCAGTCTTTGTAATCATACAGGTTTTTGCAATTTGGGCACACAACATATTTAATAAATTCATCATTTCCTAGTAGCCCAAGGTTCTTCCTTAACTTGTAAAGCGTACTTGGCAAACGTTTTGAAAGTCTAGAAATTATACCATTCTCATCAAAAGTTCCAAGAAGCCCCAAGAAACGACTAAGAAATTTGAGTAGCATTTCAACAGCTGAGTCTGTAACAAAAAAAGCTGACTGCCAGGATACTAGAAACAATAACAACCAAAATACAAGAATACCGCATCTGTCGGAGATTGAGGGTGAATATTCATCGGCATTCTCAGTTGATTGATTCTGCTCAAAATCCTCTTCAGAGTCTTGAGCATTTGGAAAACCAGACCAGTCTTCGTTCACAGAATCTTCCCTGACATTTCTACCACTTTCATATGCTTCGATCTCTTCATCGTCGTCCTCAAAGTAAGACAGATCTTCTTCGCTAAAACGTTTCCTTAATCGGTCCTTGAGTCTTCTTCTAAGATCTGGAGACAAAGGGCTATCGATGAGTTCCGCCTCAGTTCCATCGATGCCCTCATCTACCTCATGGCAGTTGATCGGCGACTCTGTCTCAAGGCCATCGCCATTGCATAAGTTGCCGTTTGACAAAAGCTGTGGAGCATCATCAGCGTCTCGGTGGATTTCATCGCCAGAACTGTCCGGGCAAACGTGTGTCCTCGCTCCAGAATAGGAGTAACTATTTCCACATCTAGAACAATAAATTCGACGCCTATTCCGCCGATTCAGTTCGCGAGGAAAGCTTCTTTTTGGCATTGTAAGGTGCTCCAATCAGCGAAATAACGAAAAAGGAACTTCGATCCCAAAATACAGGATAAAATCTTGTCAAATACTTAATAAATTTTGTTAATTGTTTAAATTCACCACTAAGAACAATACTTTGATGAAGGATTTTAATTTTTGCGTCCCTCTTGGCGCCATACATAAGACCGCTGACCATCATGCACGAAATTTTTGACCAATCATATCGATTGTTATGACTGCACACTTCATCGGACCAATCACATTCCTTGTTTTAGTTTGTTCGTGAAGGGAAAACTCACAACAAGCATTCCACGTGCGACTTGCAAGTCGAGTGAAAGCTGTCTATTTACCTAACTCTTTATCGCGAAATGGCATCTAGCAGAGCCTCAAATGTATCCGAATTTCGCCAAGTCTTGAGCAGACTCAAAGATTTACATGAGAAGCTGGAAAGGTCCGATCAATCTAGTCTTGCAGCTAAATTGTCGGACATAAATGACTCCTTAAGCATTATCGAAGGTAACCAGACTGACTTCTCCGATACAGTCCTGCAAACTTTGGAGAGGATCCATTCTACGATGGTAAATGGCTTCAAAACTATGGAAGACAGGATATCCACGCTAGAAGCCAAACTAACCAGCCATGAGACTGGAAGCTATGATGCAGTGACGCCGCCGAATTCTTCAAGAAAAAGAAAAATCGCACGGCACCCTGATCTTTCGGTAAGATACGTGAATATTTTCCTCTTTGCTATTTCTTTGCGTTGAGAATGTTAACCATAAAAATTTATAAGATATATCAAAGGATTACCCGGTAAGAACATGGAAAGGGAAGTCAAAAGCCGTTTTCAAATTTCGTGCGCATTTTGTGATTTATATCACACCTTTTGATTGATCAAAGCCGATCCCCGCCATTTTTGACTTGCTGTCGGTTGCGAATTTCTTTTATCATCCGTCCTCTTTCGGTGACGCTAACGTCTCCTTAGTTCAAAGATGTGTTTATGCATGTGAGCGATTGATTTGTTTGCTCTCTCTTAGAAAGAGAGAAAGAATGACAAACTTAAATTATCTGATGTTTAAAACACTCAGTTAAATTCCTCTTGCATTTATTGATGATCATTCACAGCATTACGTCCGCTCCAAGATGGAACAGTTAGGACTGTCGTGGAACACGGAAAGGAAGTAAGTTCATAGCCAAAGGGGAGTAAAGATACTTGTAACATAGTTTGCGATTGAATAGTTTACAACGGAAGTCCATGTGGAAAGAAAGTGGGAGGTGCAAGATGTTTGAAGGGCTACGCATTAATAAAATCTCAACCACAAAGGAAAAAAGTAGAATCAAAGTGGTGAGAGCAGAAGTAAAAATCATCGTTTTAGTCCCACGTTTTCTTGATCACTCATGTTAGTCCATGGAAGTTCACTGTAAGAATACTATACTGAGGAATGCTGTGTCATGGCTCCATTTGGGCTATTTTTACCACTTACACCAAAAGAAGAGGTTTCTCATAAACCTAACCATTTGAATAATGAGTTACAGTTTCTATTTGGGGGCACCAAAGAGGGGGAACCTATGCTGGAAATGACTTTGAGGTTTTGCAATTTACTTTTATCTACACATTATATTCCAACAGGGAGAATGAGCCACCAAACCAAGAAGTTGCCAGAAGACTTCTCAAAGAAGTTCAAGAAGTTGAGCACGTAAAGAATGACTCTCTCTGCACAGAGAGGCGGATATTTGGTATGTTTCCCTTTGGTATTGATTGTTTTAATTGGGCAGGACCTTTAAGTCAACTATTTATCACTTATCAACTCCAAGAAATGGATATCTCACTCAACTTTTGCTTCATTGGGATTGATTTCTTTTAAAGTTAAACCGCAAGAAACCTGCTCTGTTTACATCACCTAAGTTGGCTCACAATGCCTACATGTTGTCTTTTTCAAACAGAGTAAATGATTTTAGCTCTGGCACATTAACTGTATAAAGCTAGTCAAATAATTTCTCGGGTACAGCTTCAGTATTAAACCTTGGTTTCCTGGCCTCACCTCAGAAATATTTAATTTTTCAGATGCTGTCTCTCAAAACTTTGCCTCCAACAAAAGAAAGAGGAGGCAGATGGAAAATGGTACATATGAGCAGTACCAAAGGGAACAGAAAAGGAGGCAAAGAATTAAAAGGGTAAGAGTTAGCTTGCTTCAATGATGTTTCTACACAAAAAGTTAACTGTGGACCATTTCATTCACCTCTTAAATTCTTTCTTTTCCTTTATTTCTCTACCCTATGTGATTGTGGAGATTGCCAGTATTGATGTTTTTCTGCTTGAGCTTAGTTTAATATTGAAAATTGAATGTCATGTTAGTTGTGCACTGAGCCAAGCAGTTTTGGAAATGTCTTTTAGTATTATGAGTTAGAGAGAAACATCTATTTCAAATGATGTAATCTCTCCTAACCACAACTATTGTTTATTTAATGAAAGTCTGCTAAGTAATAATAATAATAATAATAACGAATTTTTATACAGGATTGAAAAACCCATCAGTGTGTAACACTGTTGTCCTTGGGGTCCTGTCAAAAATAATAAATAAATAAATAAAATAAAATTTAACAAGATATAATCATTGATCTTAAGGTCTAGAAAAGCATACAATAAAATGAAAAAAAAAAAAAAAAAAAAATTAAAAATTAAATAAAAATGCTCTGAAAAGGATACCTATAACCACGTTTAGATAGAATTTAACTAAAATAATCTCGCAATTTGTTCTTAAATTTCAGTCTCGAATCTAACGACCTTAGTTCAGCAGGCAGGTTGTTGAAAGTCTTTGCTCCTTGGTAATAGAAGCTCTTTTTACCAAATTCTAAACGAACTTTGGGTAATTTCACTGATATACCGTTATTCCTAGTGGCCTTAGAATGAACCAGCCTTTCGAAGTAGTTCTTAAAGGGTGTGCAAACATTATTCAGGAGACAGTCGAAAACAAACAGACAGCTTTTACGCTTGATCAAATTGTTCACGGATGGGGGATTAAAAGAACTATTGCCGATAACTTTAAAGCCTCGTCGTTCGATGTTCTTTATCATTTCCTTTCGGTAATCCGGAAAGCTAAGACCAAGTGTTCCGCAATAGGTAAAGATAGGTGCGATCATAGTGTTATAGATCGATTCTGCACACTTTTGGTCGATCAAAGGACGAATTGATCGCAAGAGATTGATTCTGGTTGCAGCTTTTTTATAGATTCGGTCAAAATGTGATGCGAGGTTTAGTGATGAGTCAAGGTGAACACCTAAGTACTTATAGGTAGAGGTATTATTGATGAGTGACCCATTAGCAGAAAGTTTAAGTTCCTTGTCTTGAAGGTTGATTCTTTTAGCTGTTCCAAATAACATAGACTCCGTCTTGTCCTTTTTTAGGTTAATGATCAGTTCGTTGTCTTTAAACCACTCGCACAGGTTATTCATATCCTCGCTAAGGCTTCTCTGTATAGTATCAATATCTTTAGAAGAGGTATAGATGACTGAATCGTCGGCATAAGTGATAATCTTCGAATGTTGAAGCGGTTTATGTACATCGTTGAAAAAGATAATGAATAAGATAGGACCCAGGATACTTCGAAGTAGTTCTTAAAGGGTGTGCAAACATTATTCAGGAGACAGTCGAAAACAAACAGACAGCTTTTACGCTTGATCAAATTGTTCACGGATGGGGGATTAAAAGAACTATTGCCGATAACTTTAAAGCCTCGTCGTTCGATGTTCTTTATCATTTCCTTTCGGTAATCCGGAAAGCTAAGACCAAGTGTTCCGCAATAGGTAAAGATAGGTGCGATCATAGTGTTATAGATCGATTCTGCACACTTTTGGTCGATCAAAGGACGAATTGATCGCAAGAGATTGATTCTGGTTGCAGCTTTTTTATAGATTCGGTCAAAATGTGATGCGAGGTTTAGTGATGAGTCAAGGTGAACACCTAAGTACTTATAGGTAGAGGTATTATTGATGAGTGACCCATTAGCAGAAAGTTTAAGTTCCTTGTCTTGAAGGTTGATTCTTTTAGCTGTTCCAAATAACATAGACTCCGTCTTGTCCTTTTTTAGGTTAATGATCAGTTCGTTGTCTTTAAACCACTCGCACAGGTTATTCATATCCTCGCTAAGGCTTCTCTGTATAGTATCAATATCTTTAGAAGAGGTATAGATGACTGAATCGTCGGCATAAGTGATAATCTTCGAATGTTGAAGCGGTTTATGTACATCGTTGAAAAAGATAATGAATAAGATAGGACCCAGGATACTTCCCTGAGGAACACCTGTGAGAATGGGTTGAGGTTCTGATAGCACGCCTTTATATTGGACAACTTGTGATCTGCAGAAAAGGTAATCAGTGAACCATGCGAGTTCTGTTCCACGAACTCCGTAAGTTGAAAGCTTGCTCAGGAGGCCAGAGTGACTGATGGTGTCAAACGCCTTGGATAGATCGATGAAAACACAGCCTGTCAGGTTACCATTCTCACCTTCTCTTCTGATAACATCGGTAAGATGAGTAACGGCCAGTTCAGTAGAGCGCATGCGACGGAAGCCGTACTGAAAATGAGAAAGTAGACCATTCTGTTCAAAATGAGCCATCAGCTGCTTAAATACCACTTTCTCCAGGATCTTTGACATTGAAGGAAGTATTGAAATAGGCCTATAATTGTCGATTTCGGCCATTGAACCAGATTTAAAAAGTGGTACAATTTTAGCCGCTTTCCAGTCAGTAGGTACAGACCCTGTTGCGAGAGACAGGTTAATTATATGCGTGAGAGGCTTGGCTATTATATCAGCAGAGTCCTTTAACATTCCAGAAGGAAAGTTGTCAAGGCCAGAGGACTTATTTCTCTTAAGGCTCTTTAATGCATTAAAGACAACCTTTTCCGAGACTGATCTAAACTCAAAGTTCTCTAGCGGCTGCTGGGTGTCTATTGTAAGGGGCCTTTTCCAGACAAAATTGCAAAGAGGGAAGATCTTTCTTTTTAGAGATCGCGCAACATCAGTGAAGAATTTGCAGAACAAATTTGCAATAACCTCTTTGTCGGTTTCTACTGCTTCATTAACGAGAAAAGCTGCTCCTGGTTCCTTTGTAGACTTTGTAGGGTATAGTTTTTTAATAGCTGACCAAAATTTGTTAGGTGAACCCACAGTCTCCTCTAAGAGTTCACGGTGATACCTGCTTTTGCAATTTTTTACCATACCGTTAACTTTGTTTCGTTGGCGCTTGTACGAAGACCAGTCAATTTCACGATTTGTCTTTCTCGCTTTTCTCAAAAGCTGATCTTTGGTATTCATTTCTTGCTTTACCTTCTGTGTAAGCCATGGGCTGAGTTTCCCTTTGATCCTCTTCTTTATAGCTGGCGCATGCTTATCAATACATTCTTTCAGAATGGCTTTCAAAAAAGACCATGCTTCATTAACGCAGGAGGATTTAAAGACAGGTGTGAAACTATTGGACCGTAAATCATTGCAAAAGGATATAGGATCATAATTAGCATAGTTTCGACAGGTGATGGTTCTTGGCTGGAATTTATGGTTATGCAGCTTCCGGACACAACCAATCATATCATGGTCACTTAAGCCGGCGGGAATGACTTTAACACTATAAACATTCTGAGGGCGATTTGTGTAAATCACATCTATCAGTGTTTTTGAATCTTGCGTTACCCTCGTGGGATCCTTGATTAGCTGTTTAAGGCCAAAAGACAATAGCATTGCCTTCAGTTCTTTGTTGTCTGAGCTTACCAAATAGTTGCAGTTGATATCGCCTGTCAAAATGCATTCTTTGTTTTCAGATGATACAGCAGAAAGCATCGACTCCAGTTTATTTTCAAAATCTGCACAAAGATGCTTTGAAGAACTCGGGGGGCGATAAATAAAACCAATAAGGATACCCTTAGATTTTGGAAATAAAATTTCTATCCAGATACATTCGATTCCATCGCGTTCCAGGTCTAGTCTTCTATGAAAGGGGACAGAAGAGGAGATATAAACTCCCACACCTCCACCTTTGCCTGTTTTCCTTGGTCTATTAATGAACGTATAGCCATCCAGTTGAACTTGAGCCTCTTCACTGTCCGATAGATGAGTCTCACTGAGGGATATGATGTCTATATGCTTGGAATCATCGATCATTTGGCATAGACTATCCCTGTTCGCCACGAGGCCTCTGATAAGTCTTAAACTTTTCATGTTTTACCCTAGAAACTGGAGAAGAGACTGAGAGTGGTTACTGAGGAAGAAAAGAAGTCAGAATTGTTCGAGGCATTGCATTTGTCAATGATATCCTCAGATGAATCTGATGGCGAGGATGACACCCTGTCCACAAAGCATCTTGTCTGGAGGACAGAGGAGGTTTCTTCTTTCTTCAAAGAACTGGACTCACGGCATAGGGCAAATATGTCCACCCAACAAAGGAGGCAGTCTGTAAACAGGCAGGTTGGCCGTCCAAGTACCAGAAGCCACAATGAAGTGCCAGAGAAATTGCTCTGGGCCATTAAATTGTAATTATTTTCTATTTTTTTTTCCATGAATGCTGTTATTGTTTACTAGGCAATTTTGGTTACAGTGGATCCATTAGAGTAAAGCAGTAATTAATGGATGTTCTTGATTTAGATTAAATATGGGATATTTACTTCTAGAGGCCCTGCTATGTTCCTTAAGTTCAACTGCAAAAGTTCTTTTACACTTGAGGATGGTGTTGAGTAGGATTTTTCAAACTCTAATGTTTGAGCCTAGAAATTTTCTGAGTATTTTTGTGATGTTTATCAAAATTAAGGAAACAGCTCGAAATGTTGAACTGGATGATACATGTAAAAGGTTCTTTTACAACTGCCTATGTGAGTCCCAATATAATCATCCAAATTTCACATATATGCATTTCAACATTTTCCCAATTTTACATATGATCCACCTTAGGTGGTGAACAGACATTAGGTTTCACTCATTTTTGTGCAAGGTTTGTTTGTGTCATTTAGAAGTCTCATTTTATTGACCAAAATGAAGCAGATTGTATTTGTTTGCCAAGGGTGAGACATACAATTTTGTTGATATTGTAGTAAGAGTGCATTTTTTTTCGCTGATACTTTTAAAATTTTTTTTAAATGTTAGATTACAAGGTTTTCTGTGTTGTGAATATTTGTAAAAATCGTATGATTAAGAACTGATGTAACTAGGTGAATACTACTTTGATTAATTGGTAATAAAAAGGCTTCAAAAAAATTTATGTTAAGGCTCTTATTGCTTGCGTCACATACGGGAGGGAATGATTCCAAGTAGTTCAATGGATCATTTGATTTGCGAAGTGGATTCAGCGACTGGTAGAACTTCTTCAAAATCGTTCTAGATCAAGGGAGCCTGGAGCTAAAGAAATTATGAGCGAGAGAAGTAAATGTAAATATAAATTTCCAAATGGTTGACAGTGTAAAACACCGATGAATATAGGAATACATGCCATTTTCCGCACGATAATCGAACGGCAAATACAAGAAAATGCGTGGGAATAACCGCATTCGGGTGGTGAACCGCCACTAACAACGCGTTTTCTCAACGCAAACAGCTGCAAACGCTAGAAAATATTGTATTTCAATTTGTTAGCCAACCCGTGAACGTTGGACGACACTTGGTTTTCAAGCGTTATCTACGCATTTACTGTCCTAGAAAATGGAAGAAAACGCATTGTCTTCAACGGAAAACGTCTGTGAAAACAATGTTTTGTTACTGGGAAAACACCAGTAAACAATGGAATACAAACTGTTTTCCCGTCTGTTAACCGTACTCTTAACACTAAGAAAACAATCGTTTTCATAGAGTTCACTGTGGAGGAAAATTGCTGGATAATGGAACGAATACTCCAATTTGCCGACTCGAAAACAACGGGAGAACGTTGGATTTTCTTTTCGGAAAATGTCAGAAAATGCGTGAATAATGCTGCGTTTTCAAATATTCACAACTTGTTTTCCGAACGGGTGAACACCACTTTTTTTGCAGTGGAAGGAATTGAGAAAAGGCTGCATTAAATTCCCTTGTGTCTTGTTGGAGTGTGCCGTTCGAATTTAGTTTTTGTGAAGGAAAGATCAGAGTTAAACACGCCATTACAGCAAACAAACGAGCAAACTCTCACAACTTCAAAATAAAAAATTGAGTTTACTCACAATTAATTTCCTCGCCGTTTACTTAATGAACAGAGGTAAATCTTCGTACATGACTGAATGGTCGATGAGAGTAAATAATACTTTCCGTTAGATCATTAACTGATTTTTGACAGTTCTAACCAAACTAGTTCTGTTGGTTTTCAAATGTTCCTACGATTTTTTTTTCTTGCGCGCTCTCTAATTGACAGGTGTCAGATTGTGACAGATACTTGTAAAAATAATGTTTCAAAGTATGTTTGGAAGCCTTTTAAATCACCTTTGTCGTTACGGAAATAAAAATGTTTCGGCATCTCTCTTAAATTTGCATCACCTCTATTTTAACTACCATTTACTCACTCAAAAATTGTTCAGTTTATGGAAGATCTTGCCGTACTTACGGCCATAAGTCATTCGGGTTCTTTCGGAAAGAATTTAGTCAAGTTTAAAAACAATAAATATGTTATTTACCGGCTAAGGGTCGATCCGTATGGTGAAAAACTGTGACCTCGGTCTTGAAAATGCTGCTCTCGGCCTACGGCCTCGGGCAGTATTTTCAAGACCTCGGTCACAGTTTTTCACCATACGGACCTCCCAGCCGGCAAATAACATATATATATATATATATATATATATATATATATATCTAACTGTGCGACGGCACAAAAATCATACTCAGTCCATGCAAATACGAAACGAAGCTTAGTCTGAGGAGATAAAAAACTTTATTGTCCTCATTACATCCACAGTTGGCATATTCTACGTATATCTTGTGTTTTGAATTTGTTATTTGCCCTACCTCATTTGAAAGGCTGTTATTCAAATCCACGGCTCGAGTATCGTTTTTTTGATGAGTTCTCACGCACTGAAAGACGATCTCACTCAACTCGGCGAAAAAATCGGTAAATTGAAAGAAGAATGCTCCAGGATCTCTGCCTGCAACGTGATCCATTCAACAAAATCTGCGCAAACAGATGCTTTATAACTCTATGCCCGTAAAAAACTTGTTCTCATTAAGGTAAGTGCAATCTTCTTCGCGGACTTTACCTCACTCCTTGTTAGAGTAATACTTCTTTAGAAAAAATTGATTATATTAAAAATTTGTTAGATTATATTCTGTGGCAATTCTAAAATATCTTTCAAAATCTCAAAGAATATTTCTAAAACTCTCGATTTCTCCTGGTTTTCAAGAACAACAGAACGGGGATCAAACTTCGCCAAGGGAGTTTCGGGGAGGGGGGGAGGGGGGATGATCAGTTGTCGCCAACAGAGTGTAAAGAGAGATTATTAAAAACTAACATTACAATATTACAATCTTATGGGGGAAAATGTTGTTTTTATCTTGACACAATCAAAATCCTCCTTAGGAAATAAATAAAACATAAAAAAGCTTTCAAGATTACAACAATACGTTCTGAACAATAAGCAATGCTTGGTTTAGTTATCTTAACCGATAATCAGTTATGGAACTTTCGGTATCACCGGTTTTCTAACACTGACTTCGCTTTTCCCAAATGAGTTTTTGCAGTAATCGTTGCTTTTAGCAGTAAAAGCGTTTAATATGAGTTTCTACAGAAGAAAGCCATTAAAAAAAGTTCACGTGTAATATATCTTCCTGGGAGACTACTCATTATTTATCGCCTGTGAGGGGATAGGAGGGCGTTAGAGGATCTTGGTCGAGTCACAACAATGTTTACACAGTCCCCCATAGGGTTCTATAAGATTCCTACGACCCCTCCCTCCCTTGTTGACAGTTAATTGGCAGTCAATATATTATAGTCCCCTATTAATACTCTGTTGGCGACGACTGCACCCCCCCTCCGCTTTCTTTAACCCTTTAACTCCCAAGAACTGATTGCTAATTTTCCCCTCTACTTACTACACATTTTCTTGTAAGTAAGTTACAAGAATTTGATGTTAGATCAAGGTAACAACTTCTACCTGATAAGTTTAAGTATTCTCATTACCTGTTCGCTGGATAATGTATGGATGTTTTAGGGAGAAATTAGTTTTAAATCATTCCTGGGAGTTAAAAGGTTAAAGCCAGGAGAAATCGACGTTGTTACAAATAATCTCCAAGATTTTTGAAGACATCTTCAAATCATTACGTAATCATCATGGATAAGTCCGAAATTTGAGCCGTCGATTATCTCAACAAAAGCTTTCAAGCAATTTTATTACGAGACTAATTTTTTTGACTACATTTTACATAATTGACACATTAACTTGTCTAGAAATTGGTCGGCATTTTAGGTAGGTTTTCTTTCGCCACCGCGGCTGAAAAACAGCTCAAACAACGAAAACCCTGTAAAAAGCACTGCTTTTTGGTTGTCGGTTTAGAAAAAGGGCTGTTTAGAGAAGTTAATTGCCAAGGAAATCGAAAATTACGAACCGACCCAGCTTGACACTTTGCTCGAGCGATCCAACGCCGAAATTAAAAACAAACATGGTTAATCCTCCAGTAAAATTCAGTAATTAAAAATAAAGGTTGTGTACCATATCATCGGAAGAAGTAAATAATAAACACTTTAATTGGTCACAACAAGCTACTGATATCGATATCTCCATGATATCAACTCACTCATAAAAGATAGGACCCTCTATTCCAGACGAACACAACGTGTTGCGATGTTACTCTTTGGGGAGACAGTTTCTCGTTATTTCGGGCAGTGATTCTCTCAAAATGTTACCTTTCCTCCCAAAAGTGATGAACTTCAACAAAAGGAATCCTCTTGATTCTCGCAGTGGGATTTTGGGATGTCAGCCAATGACAAAGAAAGAACTTACGTCAAACAAATTAATTCACATATGGAGGCAGTCAAGATGTTCAATTGTATTTTGAAATCGACATTTTTTCTCCCGAGGCTTGTTTTTAAATCATATACCTTATAGATGTAAATACTCGTACAAAAACAAGATAAAAAGTGTCCTTGAAAGCCTCCCTTGCTCCAGCCCCTAGCTCCGCCGTCCCAGAGGTATTCATGTATCACCATAAACGATACTCGAACGCGATTGTAAAATTGCGCCAGATGGCTGATTTGCTCTCTAAGATATGCTCTTCGGTATTTCTATGAGGGCGCGTTCAATGTGTCTCACCTTTAGCAGTAAATGACAATGTGCTATGGACCTCTTTCTAATACCTCAATTCTCGCTATTTGCGAATCAGTTTTTTCAATAATCGTTCCCGTTAGAAGTAAATGCGTACAATTTGGGTTTCTATAGGAGAAAGCCATTAAAAATAATTCATCTGTCATATATCCTACAAAAGGAAGGGTCAATTTTTTGGGGGCAGGGGGGGCAGGGGATTCCGTAGTACACATGATTTATTCATATCAAAGTTTCCGTCGCTCTTAATTTAAAATCAGAATTAAAAACCAATAACGGTGGTTGCGGACTTAAGCTTCGGAAAAGTTTTCTTTTTCCTTGTAAATTTTCCCAAATAATTGCCAACTGTTTTGCCAAATCTCTGAAACCAGCTCTGACAACTAAATGACATGCCAGCTTCGAATAAAACAGAAGGAAACCTGTGCCATCTTTCTGCCTCAAAAGCAGAATTCCCAAATTACTCTGTAATAGTGGGAAACGAACGTTTTCCTTTTTAATAAAGATTCAACGCTTTGACTACTCTTGATGTATAATTTGAAGAAATTCTCAAGCAAACAGGTAATGAGAATGACAGAGATGATCAATTTAGGGATATGGTATTGAAAGTAAGATTCTCAGGACTAAAAAACAAATAAATATAAGGTATGATCGTGAGTGAAGGGAATAAACTTGCACGTCTGTCAGAAGTTAAAGCTTTAATTGATCCTGCTATAAAACAGTATAGCGTAACATTGAGTGCGTCTCATAATACCTCCAGGAAAAAAAACAAAAAGGGATTAGCATTAACGAGGGAAGAAGAATCGATGTTAATAATTAGCTAATGAGTGGATTCAATACGAAAATGGATTAAACAACATACTTGAAAATTAAACAAACAAAGAAAAGCATCGAGTTTACCTTAACACTTTGAGGTAAAAACTTAGTGAAAGCAAAATGCTGCGTATGAAAACAAAAACAGACCAAATGTAACGAGACCAAAAGTTCCATTACGTATGTTTTATTAATATTTTAGCACATAGCTAACATAGCTAGCTGTCACTCTGGGATAAAATTTAAAATGAGCTCAATATTTTTTCTTTACTCTTTGAATCGCATATTTCTTAATTCATCTCTGAACCCTGTAATTAACTGCTGGAATATGAGACACATTGGACACGTCATCGTAGACATACTGCGGAACATGTCTCGGAGATGAAATCGGTCAGCGTAATTTAAAATCGGTCCTCAGGTGTCTTTTGCATCAATAACTAAAATCTTCTGTGCGGCTAACAAGCACTTTGTGCGGTTTGCTGTCGATAGAGTAAACAGGGATTCAATAACATGTCCCAATGGCCAAAATTATTGTGCAGTTCAATTTTTTAATGACGTAATGTATTTAGGAATTGCAGTAGCAAAGACGAAGAGATTAAATTGAATACTAAAGCTGGTTTCAATTTAGTGAGATGTTGTTATTATGAAGGTACTTGAAGAGGAAGTAAATAGCAAGTACACGAGAGTCAGTTTTTTTCTTTAGTGAGATGTTGTTATCATGAAGGTACTTGAAGAGCAAGGAAATAGCCAATAATAAAATGAAAGAACAGCATCAACATGGATCTCAAAATAGACATGTAAAGATAACAACAAGCTACTTGGACTCAGGAAAGGGTGACCGCCACTGCTGAATCCTTTACACCCTAACATCAATATGCATATTCTCCATACTGTTCTCTATACATTTCCAATGACACTGACAAGGAGAATTTGCGTAACAAGAAAGAACTGCTTTTATCTGGTGATCATTTCCAATTTTCCCATAACCTTAATGTGTGATGCAGGGTTGATGTTGTAAAGAGAAATTAGAAGCTAGTCACTCCCAGGGGTCAAAGGATTAATAAAGGTGACCGCTTGATGGAGGTGAAAATTACACTAACTAAGGGATACCATTTTCAACACTTTAACAAACGACCGCCCAAAACAGGGTGACCGCTAATGTGGTGCCGCTTCGTACAGGTGCCATTGTATTCCTATCTGACTCTTTGTAAAACGTCATGACAAGTTATTTATACTTGTCAATTAATTTTTTGTTCCTGCTGATCAATATTTTGACAAATTTCGCATAACTTAGTTCCTTCTAATATATAATTTTGGCCAAGAGATTGTAAATAGTTTATGATCTCTTGTTTTGGCCAAATCGAGAAATTAAAGTCCCGCGAAATTAATTAATTAAAAAAGCGCATTTCAAGTCTCATTTGCGAAGAAGCTCGTGGTTGTATGTATGCCTCCTTGAGGCTATCAAAAAAAATTTCAGTATTTCCTTTACACCCTTGCTAACTCTTCATTCTTCTGCTAAGTTCTTCATTCTTCAGCCTCCAAAACCGTAGAGCGTGCGTTTTTGTCGTTTCAGCGGGTATACAACGTCCATGGCGGTCACAGTCTTGCACTTAGCGTGCTCAGTGTATGTCACCGCGTCGCGTATTACGTTTTCGAGGAAAACTTTAAGAGCTCCATGAGTTTCTTCCCAAATGAGACCTGAAATGCGCTTTCTTATGTTTTATTAATATCCTAGTTAACATAGCTGTCACACTGAAATAAACGAAGGCAATTAAAATGAGCTTAATCTTAAGAACATGAACGAGAAATTGAATGAGCTCTACAAACGTGCAGTTACACTTGTTAAGCGAATGGATGTAATCAAGGAAGACTTATAATCATTTTCTTGTAGCTTCCTGTCTCATCACCGGCCGCAACCATCTGCTGAGATCCAAAGACTGTTTACTTCAACGTTGAATGACGGAGGGTACTATCGTTGTTATCCTCAGTAAGGCTTGTGAGAAGTTTGCCCGCTAAAATATCGCAAACCATTCAGTATTTGTCTGAAATAGCGGCTCCTAGCGGAAATCATGAGCAAATTGTTTTGTAACCAGTCTTCGCAGTTTTTTCCCATATTCACCGAACTTGAAGATCTTCGTTCGACTTGTATCACCAACTGCGTCTTTAACATTTTTCTTACTTACACCGCCTTCATGTTGAATATTGTGACAATCTATGCCATACACAAAACTGCAACAATGCCAAAAACTCTGAAAACTCTGCTGCTAAGTCTTGCCTGCTCGGATGTTGCTGTTGGTTTGTTTATTCAACCGTTATACACTTTCTTTTTGATCAACTGGCTTCGATTAGACAATCCTGGCTGTAACACTCAACAGGTGCGGACGATTTTAGGTTATTTATTCTCAACCGCTTCGTTCCATGGTGTTGTGGCTGTAAGTGTAGACAGGTTCTTAGCTGTTCATCTTCATCTCAGATACCAAGAGCTTGTGACTCACAGGCGTGTTGTTATTGTTGTGATTGGCATATGGGTGTACAGTGCATTTTCCTCTTTGATGATATTTTGGGGGCTTCTTGGTACTCGGGATCTTATAAGTACAATTAATATAGCTTTCAGTTTTATTATCACACTCGTGGCGTACATCAGGATATATCTAACTGTACGACGGCACAAGAATCAGATTCGATCCATGCAAATACGAAACGAAGCTCATTCTGAAGAGATCAACTTCAGTGTCCTCATTAAATCCACAGTTGGCATATTCTACGTATATCTCGTATTTTTAATGTGTTATTTGCCCTATTTCATTTGCATAGCTGTTATTCAAATCTATAGCTCGAGTATCCCCTTAAAGAAACTTTTCCTTTACTCGCTGACTCTCGCGTACCTGAATTCATCTTTGAACCCTGTCATTTACTGCTGGAAGATGAGACACGTTCGACACGCTATCATAGACATACTGCGAAAGATGTCTTGGATCAGCAATCGGCCATTTCGGATCAACTACAATCGGTCATCGAGTGTCGTGCATATTGATAACTGATGCCTTCTGTGTGGCTTACAAACACTACATACAGTAGTTGTTTACTACAAAGTGAAATAGTGACAAACAAGATTGTACCGCATAAACTTTGTGATATGATCCAGCAGTCAAACGATCGCTTAGTTCTAATTTTAATTACTCAATAAATCGAATAATCTGTAGTGTGATAGGGAAAGGCTAATTTGAGCAAGAAAGCTGGTTTTGTCATCGATGGATAGTGAAATTGTAATCATGGATGTAAATAAAAGTAGGATACGACTCAAGATTTTATTCACATCAAGGCTTCTGTTGCTCTTAATTTCAAATCAGAATTTAAAACCAATAACGGTGGTTGCGGACTTAAGCTTCGGAAAAGGTTTCATTTTTCCCTTGTAAATTTTGCCCATAACTGCTAACTATTTCACCGAATCTCTTAAAACTAGTACTGGCAACTAAGTGACATGCCAGCTTCAAATAAAACAGAAGGAAATGTTTTGCCATCCATCCTTCTGCCTCAAAAGCAGAATTCCCAAATTACTCTTTAGTTAATAGACAGACAACCCCTTGACTACCCTTAATGTGTAATTTGAAGAACTTCTCAAGCAAACAGGTAATAAGAATGAGAGAGATGATCAATTTGGGGATATAGTATGGATAGTAAGAATGTCAGGACTAAACAACAAATAAAAATAAGGTTTGATCATGAGCGAAGGGAATAAACTTCCAGTTCTTTCATTAGAAGTTAAAAACTTTAATTGATCCTATGATAAAAAGATATAGCGTCACATTGAGAGCGTCTCGTGATGCCCTCAGGAAGAAAAACAAACAGGAGCTAGTATTTACGAGGGAAGAAGAATCCATGTTAATCATTCGCTAGTGAGTGGATTCAAAACGAAAATGTATGATCAATATCCTTGAAAATTAACAAACAAAATCTTGATAATAACGGGAGTTTTGAGAACTTAAAATTAAGTTTGTTATTTCTTTTGTTTATATGCAAATAACAGATAGATTTTGAAATCATTATGACAATTCTTTGCAATTTCTAGACAAGTTGATGGGTCAATAAAATGAAATGTATTGAAAAAATTAGTTTCGAAATAAAAGTGTTCAAAAGTTTGTTTATACAGGTAATCGACGGCTTAAATTTTGGGCACATCTATGATGATTATGTGGCAATTTGAAAATGCCTTTCAAAATCTCGGAGAATATTTCGAAAACCCTCGTAAATGCGTATAATCTGAGTTCACAGCAGAAAGCCATTAAAGATAATTCATCTGTCATTTACCTCCTAAGAGACTGGTCATTATTTGTCACCTGTGGGGAGAGGGGGGTGTTGGAGGATCTTGGTCGAGTCACAACAATCTTTACACAGCCCCCCATAAGATTCTATGAGATTCCAATCACCCCTCCCTCCTAGCTGACAGTTAATAGGTCACTCAGTCTCCTCTTAATACTCTGTTAGCGACAACTGAAACCCCTTCCATCTTTCCTTGGAGCCAGGAAAAATCGACGCTGTTACAAATAATCTCCCAGATTTTGAAAGACATCTTTAAATCATCACGTAATCGTAATGGATAATCCTGAAATTTAAGCCGTCGATTATCTATCAAATAAAACAAACTTTTATAACGAGAATAACTTTTTGACTATATTTTACATAACTGACCCATGAACTTGTCTAGAAATTAGAAAGAATTGTTAAATTAATTCAAAAACCTATCTGCTATTGCGTCTAAGCGAAAGGAGATTACAAAGAAAAACATACTTAATTTTAAATTCATAAAATTCCCGGTGAGCTAGTGTCATGTAAAATCTCATTGAAACATATGCAGACTAATCAATAACTTTCGTTTTCGCATGCAGCACTCTGTTTTGAATAAATTTTTACCACAAAAGTGTAACCAAAGGCAATCGAAATACTCTTCGCTGTTTGTTTAGTTTTCAAGCATATCAATCAGCCCATTTTCGTTTTCCATTCACTCGATAGACAATGATAAACAATAATTTCCCTTTCCCTCTTAAATACGTGCTCCTGGTTTCTTCTCTTCCTGAGAAAAAACGTGACGCTCCAGATGTGACGCTATACCATTTCATCGTGGAATCATTTAAAGTTTTTAACTTCTAAAGAAAGAGCTAGAAGTTTATTCTCTTCACTCATGATCGTTATAATATATATATATTTGCTGTTTATTCCCGAGCATCTTACTATCAATACCATGTCCCTAAATTGATCTTCTTTGTCATTCTCATTATCTGCTTGCTCTAAACTTTCTTTAATTACACTTTAATAGGAGGAGTTAAAGAGTTGACTGTTTATTAATATGAGCACCGTATACTCCTCCAACACGCTATTATAAGCCACTTAAATTATGTCTTAAATGTGCGTGAAAATTATCATAAACCAAGAAAGAACTATCCCGATCAGCATGGTCACGAGAGAAGTGAACTGTCGCAGTAAAATTCATTCATTTAAGATACAAGTTATATGCCATATCATCGGAAATAGTCAATTCCGTAGGAAATAGTGAAACGCAGCAATTGATCACATTAAGTTATTCAAAAGCTATTTTCGTTTTTTTTTGTGTTTTCCTATTTTCCAAACAAGCCTAGTTAATCGTCAGAATTGTGCATCATCTTTGCCAATCTCATTATCTGCTTGCTTTCAACTTTCTTTAAATTAAACTTTAATAGGGGAGTTAAGGAGTTGGCTGTTTTTTAAGATGAGCACCGTATACTACTCCAACACGCTATTTTTAGCCACTTAAATTATGTCTTAAGTCTTCCTGCAAATTATCATAAACCAAGAACGAACTATCACGATAAGCATGGTCACGCGAGAAGTGAACTCTCACAATAAAATTCAGTCATTTAAGATAAAAGTTATATGCCATATCATCGGAAATAGTAAATTAGGTAAAACGTTGTAATCGGTCACAACACGTTACTCAAAAGCTATTTTGGTTTTTTTTTTGTGTTTTCCTATTTTCCAAACAAGTCTTGTTAATCGTCAGACTTGTGCAAACGAAAGTAATAACGATGAAACTCTTTTTGATATAAATAGTTCCCATTGTCACAATGATGTTAGCAATACAAGTTATCCTTCGAAGTAAAAAGTGGTAAATTGAAAGGAAAATTCTGCAGGATGTCTGCTTACAGCGTGATCCATTCATTACAATTAGCGCAAACAGATGCTTTTAACTCTATGCCCATAAAAGGTTTTTCTCATTTAAGTACGAGCAATTATCTTCGCGGACTTTATCTTACTCCTTCTTAGGGTAATGCTTCTATGAAAAAAAAAATGATTACGTTGATATTAAAAACTAGAGTTATAGCAGTTTTTTGAAGATGCTTCGAGGGAATTCCCCTCTGATCAACATATGGCTAAATAAAAAAATGACTTATCGAAGTTTTGAGCCATGTACTGTCGCGAGCCTAAACAGATTTTTCTGTTTCAACCTCCTTAGAATAGATAACTAGGTTGAGGTAAAAAGCAAATGAAGCTCGTTTAATTTAGGAATTAGCTGAGATACATCGATAACCAAACCAACTTTCCTGTTTAATTGTCCTCTTTCGTTCCAGTGAGAATTTGGTGTATTGTGTATTTAAACTCGACAGGATACGCAATGATTCTGCTGCTGAGTCACATCACTAAGTTTATGTACAATGTTCTTTCTTCCTGTTTTCTTTGTGGTAAACAAACCATGCACAGTCCTTGTTAGACGCACAGGGTGGATCAGTTATCAACATGGACGACACTCGATGATCGATTGTAGTTTATCCGTAATGGCCAATTTCTCTTCCAAGGCATCTTTCGCAGTATGTCTATAATGGCGTGTCGAACGTGTCTCATCTTCCAGCAGTAAATGACAGGATTCAAAGATGAATTAAGAAATATGAGAGTCATTGAGTAAAGAAAAAATTGTTTTAAAGCGATACTCGAGCCATACATTCGAATAAGAGCCGAGCAAATGAAAAAAGGCAAATAACAAATTAACAATAAGAGATATACGTAGAATAAGCTAACTGTGGATTTAATAATAATTATTAAGTTTTTTATTTCATCAGAATGAGCTACTTCTTGTACTTGCATAGAATGAATCTGATTCTTGTGCCGTCGGACAGTTAAATATATCCTGATGTACACCACGAGTGTGACAATGAAACCCAAAGCTACCGCAACTGAATTAATAAGTTGCCGAGTACCAGGTAACACCCAAAATATCATGAAAGAAATAAATGCACTGTACAACCATTTGCTGATCACCACAACAACAACACGCTTGTGAGTCACAAGCTCTTGGTATCTGAGATGAAGATGAACAGCTAAGAACCTGTCTACACTTACAGCCACAACACCAAGGAACGAAGCAGTTGAGAATAAATAACTTAAAATCGTCGCCAATTGTTTAGTGATACAACCAGTATTGCGTAATCGAAGCCCGTTGATCAAAGAGAAAGTGTATAATGGTTGACTAAACAAACCAACAGCAACATCCGAGCAGGCAAGACTTAGCAGCAGAGTTTTCAAAGTTTTAGCGATTGCCGAAGTTTTGTAGATAGCGTAGATTGTCACAATATTCAACATGATGGAGGTGTGAGTAAGAAAATTGTTGAAGATACAGTTGACGATAAAAGTCGAAAGAAGATCTCTGAGTTCAGTGGATATGGGGTATATTGCAGAATCGTTGCAAATAACATTGCTCATGATATCAACTCACTCATAAAATATAAGAACTACTATTCCAGACAAACAGAGCGTGTTGCGATTCTTTAGCAGGACAGTTTTATCCTTATTTCGGGCAGTAATTTTTGAGCTAATTTCACTTTCAACTTAAAATGCTACCTTTCCTCCCAGAAGTGGTGAACTTCAATAAAAGGCATCTTCTCCTGGTGGTATGGGTTTTTGGGATGTAAACCAATGACAAAGGAAGAACTTACGTCAGACAAATTAACAGATATGTGAGCAGTCAAGATGTTCAATTGTATTTTAAAATAGACAGTTTTCTCCCTAGGCTTGTTTTTTAAGTGCATGTTAAACATGTTAATTCTAGCTTTTTTCTTAATTCCATGAAATTGAGAAGAACTGTTCAACACAGAAACCTGAAAGTTACTCTAAGCGAAAGGAGGCAATTACCAAAAAACTCGTCATTTAGATCGATCAGCGTACTGAAATTTTTCTGGCGTCTTGGCACAGGCCTGAACCATCTTTAGAAATATCGATTATAATTACATAATTATTGCATAATTACTAAAACGTCGAACTAAAGCCACTCGTGTTGTCGCTTTCGTAAAGCATTTTGTTCAAGTCAACAGAAAATTATTTCAAAAAAGTTCACAAATAATAGATTTCTTCAATTTCCGGGTTTTTATGAAAAATTCAAACTTTGGTAACTTATACAATTCCGCACCTCGGGTACCGACGTACGGGAAAAACACAACCGACGAGGAAATTATGTCCCAATAATTTCTCCTGTTTGGGTGAAGAATATTTCTCCTTAGTTCTGGCTAGCTTTACGTTTGAAGAAATTTGAAATCTAGGGGAACAGTCATTATTTATATTTATCGACTGAGGGATGGCGTCGGAGGGCTTTTTTTTTTTTTTTCCTTCCTTTTTTTTGAGGGGGAAGGGAATTACACGTTTCCCTTGGGGGACAGATGAGGGATCAATTGTTGCTAACAGAGTCTGAAGGGGGAACTACGGAAATTATCCCGTTCACCCCCTCTCTGCCCCCTCCCCTCCCCTCTCTGCCCCCTCCCCTCCCCTCTTCCCTCCGTACGGTTTTTTTCGACTGGTTAGTTATTCATATTACATTGGTAGAATATCGAAAACATGTATTCAAAGCTAATATTTCACTTGAAAATGCCAGTGGTCGTTCAGTAATAAAAATAAACTTGCTGTTCTGCTTCTTTCAAATTTAGCTGTTGTGTGTATTAAGCGAATTACTTGCATATATTTGCAATATTGGTAATTGCATACAACTACCGTAGACGGGAGATCATAAAAAGTCAATGAAGGTGGAGGGGAGGGATCATCAGAATACTGCAGTGCTAGTCTCGTAACCAGACCTTTCACGGGCAAGATCACATTTCAGTCAGTAACCCGGTAGGATCTGGGTACTAGATTATGCAGAGCATTATAAGGGGTTCAGGTAAATTTTATTGTGACATTAATAAAATCCCCCGACCCCTCCCCACCCCTTTCGACCGGGCTTTTTGAGTTATTTACATGCACTCTCGCTTCCCAATACAGGAAAAATATTTTGCGTTGGATCTTTCGTAACTCCCTTAATTATTCCTTTTTCCTCTAACTTTGTTTGTTTGTTTGTTTTTTTCCATCGGAAATACAAGCTACACTGTTGATGCAATTTTTTTTGTTAGATTTAGAAGGAAATCTCTGATTTGGCTAATGTTACCTTTTTCCGCTTTTTGACAGAAATAAAAGCAGTAACGTCACAAATGAAACCACAGAAATGCTTTCGAAAGTTCAGGAACTGGACATATTGCACGTAAATACTTTTACCTTCTTTTTTACTTTGCCTAAATGATTGAATGTATCGGTGCAAAGCAGGTAGATTTGACGGTCTATCATGTTCGATTATTTTAAAATAGAAATTTGCCAAATTACTGGATAGCTCTATCGAGAAAGCTAATTTTCTTGTGATAAATCGACTTGCTAAAATATCACAACCCATAAACTATTTATCTGAAATAGCGGCCCCTATAATTTATAAGTGAGTGAAAATCATGAAAAAATTGTATCGTAACCAGTATTCGAAATTTTTGCCCATATTCACCGAACTTGAAGATCTTCGTTCGACTTGTATCGCCATCTGTGTCTTTAACATTTTTCTCAGTTACACCGCCTTCATGTTGAATATTGTGACAATCTACGCTATCCACAAAACTTCAACAATGCCAAAAACTTTGAAAACTCTGCTGCTAAGTCTTGCCTGCTCGGATGTTGCTGTTGGTTTATTTAGTCAACCATTATACACCTTCTTCCTTATCAACTGCCTTCGACTAAACAATCCTGGCTGTATCCCTAAACAAGTGGGGACGATTATAGGTAGTTTATTTTCAGCTGCCTCGTTCCTCGGTGTTGTGGCTGTAAGCGTAGACAGGTACTTAACTGTTCATCCTCATCTCAGATACCAGGGGTTCGTGTCTCACAGGCGTGTTGTTGTGGTGGTGGTCAGCATATGGGTGTATAGTGCATTTGTTTCTTTGGTTACATTGTGGGGGCTTCTTAGTGCTTGGAATCTTATAAATACAATTACTGTTGCTTTCGGTTTTATTATCAAACTCGTGGTGTACATCAGGATATATCAAACTGTACGATGGCACAAGAATCACATTCAGTCCATGCAAATACGAGACGAAGCTCAGTCTGAGGAGATAAAAAACTTAACTGCTCTAATTAAATACACAGTTGGAATATTTCACGTATATCTCGTGTTTTTAGTTTGTTATTTGCCCCTTTTGCAACTATTCAATTTTATGGCTCGAGTATCGTTTTAAAGAAACTTTTTCTTTTCTTATTGACTCTCGTGTTCCTGAATTCATCTTTGAACCCTGTCATTTACTGCTGGAAGATGAGACACATTCGACACGCTATCATAGACATATTACGAAAGATGTATTGGAACAGCAATCGGCCATTTCGGATCAATTACAACCGGTCATCGAGTGTCGTCCATATTGATAACTGATCGCCTCTGTGTGGCTTACAAAGACTATGGGCGGTATTTGTTTACGACAAAGTAAAATAGGGACAAACAAGATTGTACATAAACTTAGTGATATGACCCGGCAGCCAAATAATCCCGTGGTTCCAATTTTAAGTACTCGATAAATCGAACAATCTGTAATGTGGAAGGGAAAGGCTTATTTGAGCAAGAAAGCTGGTTTTGTCATCGATGGATAGTGAAATTGTAATTATGGATGTAAATAAAAGTAGGATACGACACAAGATTTTATTCACATCAAGGTTTCCGTCGCTCTTAGTTTCAAATCAGAATTTAAAATCAATAACAGTGGTTGCGGACTTAAGCTTCGGAAAAGGTTTCATTTTTCCCTTGTAAATTTTGCCCATAACTGCCAACTGTTCCGCCGAATTTCTTAAAAATAGCACTAACAGAAAAACAAATAGGAGGTAGTATTTACGAGGGAAAGAAAATCGATGTAAATGATTAGCTAGTGAGTGGACTGAAAACGAAAATGGATTGATCGATATCCTTGGAAATTAAACAAACAACAAAAAGCACCGAGTTTGTGTTAACACTTTTGAGGTAAAAAACTTAGTCGAAGCAGAATATGAAAACGAAAACAGAGGTGGCTTTAGAGTTATTGATTAGCCCGCAGATGTTTGCAGGTTACCCTTGATAACACCGGGAGTTTTGAGAACTTAAAATTAAGTATATTTTTCCTTGTTATTTCCTTTGTTTATATGCAAATAACAGATAGGTTTTGGAATCATTATGACAATTCTTTGCAATTTCTAGACAAATTAAATGGGTCAATAAAATGAGATGTATTGAAAACATTAGTTCCGAAAAAGAAGTGTCCGAAAGTTTGTTTATACAGATAATCGACGGCTTAAATTTTGGGCATATCTATGATGATTACGTGGCAATTTGAAAATGCCTTTCAAAATCTCGGAGAATATTCTAAAGCCTCGATTTCTCCTGGTTTTGAGGGGCAACAGAGTGGGGATCAGTCGTCGCAAAGAGATTTTGAGGGGGGGGGGAAGGCTAAAGAAACTTGCTTTGGAGGATATTTGTCACAGCGTCGCTTTTCTTAAAAGCAGACAAGGTAAGAAGGAGGGAGGGGGTAATAAGAATATTACAGTCTTATGGGGGATAATGTTACTTTTATCTTGACACAACCAAAATCATCTTTAGGAAATAAATAAAGCATCAAATATATCCTGGTGTACACCACAAATGTGACAATGAAACCGAAAGCTGCAACAACTGACTCTGTAATATTCCGAGTACTAAGCAACCCCTACAATGCTATCGAAGAAACAAATGCACTGCACAATTATTTGCCGATAACCACCACCACAACAAGCTTGTGAGTCACAAGCTCTTGATATCTGAGATGAAGATGAACAGCTAAGAACCTGTCTACACTTACAGCCACAACACCAAGGAACGAAGCAGTTGAGAATAAATAACCTGAAATATTCAGCACTTGGTAAGTATTACAATTAATTTTGTCCAGTTGTAACCACTTGACAAGAAAGAAAGTGTATATTGCTTTGCTAAACAAACCAACAGCAACATCTTAGAAGACAAGACTCAGCAGCAGAGTTTTCAAAGTTTTTGCCATAGCCGAAGTTTTGTGGATGGCGTAGATTGTCCCAATATTCAACATGATGGGGGTGAGTTATAAAATTGTTAAAATGCAGTTGGTGTTAAGAGTCGAGCGAAGATATTTAAGTTCAGTGTATCGGGGCAAATAATCCAAAGACTCGTTACAAAATTATTCGTCCATGGTATCAACTCACTCATAAAAGATAGGACCCTCTATTCCAGACAAACAGAATGTGTTGCGATTCTTTAGCAGGCCAGTCTCTCCTTATTTAGGGCAGCAAATGTTGAGCTGATTCCACTTTCTGCGTAAAATGTTACCTTTCCTCCCAAAAGCGAAAAATTCATCAAAAAGAATCCTCTTAATTCTCGCAATATGAGTTTTTGGGATGTGGAAGAGGCAGTCAAGATGTTCAATTGTATTTTGAAATCGATACTTTTCTCTCGAGGCTTGTTTTTAATGATATTTCTTGAATATGTTAATACTCATACTAACACAAAATAAAATGTGTCTTTGAAAGCCTCCCTTGCCCCAGCCCCTAGCTCCGCCGTTCCTGAGGTATTTTGCAGTAATCGTTGCTGTTCAAAAGAGATGCATACAATTTGGGTTCTACAGCGGGAGAGCCATTAAAAAATAGTTCATCTGTCCTATATCCTACAAAAGGTACGGTCAGTATTCATTTTCTTTGTGGGGAGGGGGCAGAGGATTCAGTAGGACACATGCTTTTATTCATATTAAGGTTTCCGCCGCTTTTAATTTAAAATCAGAATGAAGAAACCAATAACGGTAGTTGCGGACTTAAGCTTCGGAAAAGCTTTCTTTTTTTTCTTTGTAAATTTTGCCTATAACTACCAACTGTTTCGCCAAATCTCTTAAAACAAGTACTGACAACTAAATGACATGCCAGCTTCAAATGAAACAGGAAACTTATGCCATCCATCCTTCAGCCTCAAAACCAGAATTTCCAAGTTACTCTGTAATAGTGGAAACGAACTTCTTCCTTTTAATAAACAGTCAACGCTTTAGCCACCCTTAATGTATAATTTGAAGAAATTCTCAAGCAAACAGTTAATAAGAGTGACAGAGATGATCAATTTAGGGATATGGTATTGGTAGTAAGATTTTCAGGACTAAACAACAAATAAATATAAGGCATGATCATGAGTGAATGGAATAAACTTCCAGCTCTTTCATTAGAAGTTAAAAACTATAAAACAGTATAGCGTCACATTGAGAACGTCTCGTAATGCCCTCAGGAAGAAAAAGGAGCTAGTATTTACGAGGGAAGAAGAATCGATGTTAATCATTAGCTAATGAGTGGACTGAAGACGAAAATGGATTGATCAATAACCTTGAAAATTAAACAAGCCATAAAAAGCATGAGTTTGCGTCAACACTTTCGAGGTAGAAACTTAGTCGAAGCAGAATGCTGCGTATTAAAACGAAAACAGAGGTGTATAGAGTTATTGATTAGCCTGCAGACTTTTGCAGGTGGTTCTTGAGAATACCGGGAGTTTTGAGAGCTTAAAGTTAAGTATGTTTTTCCTTATATTTCCTTTTTTTAGATGCAAACAACAGATAGGTTTTGGAATCAATTTGACAGTTTCTAGATAACTCAATGAGTCAATAAAGTGGAATGTATTGGAAACGTCAGTCTCGAAATAAGAGTGTTCAAAAGTTTATTTACGGCAAAAAAACTAGCGTTCACCGTACGAAAAACGAAGGTTAAATTCACGCAAAACTCGGGTTTATTAACGTTAACCCGTGTTTTGCATACGGAAAATCCGACGTTTTTTGTAAAGATAATCGAATACATAAATTGTGGGCATATCTATGATGATCACGTGGCAATTTGACGATGCTTTTCAAAATCTCGGAAAATATTTCTAAAAGCCTCTATTTCTTGTGGTTTTCAGTGGCAACAGAGTGGGGATCAGTTGTCGCCAAGAGAGTTTCGTGGTAGGAGGGGGAAGAGAGAAACTTGCCTTGGAGAATATTTCTAACAGCGTCGCTTGTCAGCTTTCTTAAAACTTACAAGGTACCAAGGAGGGAGGGGGTAATAGGAATATTTCAGTCTTATGGCCGATAATGTTGTTTTTAACTTGACACAACCAAAATCCTCCTTAGGAAATAAATAAAACATCAAAAAGCCTTGTCAAGATGATGTTATCAAGATGATAACAGTACATTCTGAACAATAAGCAAGTTTGGTTTAGTTATCTTAACCGAGAATAGGTTATGGAACTTTTGGTATCATCGATTTTATAACACAGACCTCGTTTTTCCTGAATGATTTTTTTTCAGTAATCGTTGCTTTTAGAAGTCAAAGCGTATAATTTGGGTTTCTATAGCAGAAAACCTTTAAAAAATTTCCTTTGTCATTTATTCCTCTCAAGGGACTAGTCATTCTTTATCGCCTGCTTTTTTTTTGAGGGGGGAGGTCGAGTCATAACAATATTTACATAGCCCTCCCCCTCCAAAGGATTTTCTAAGATTCCTGACCCCTCCCTCCCTTGTTGACAATTAATTGGCAGTCAATTTACTATGGTCTCCTTTTAATACTATGTTGGCGATAACGGCACCCCCTCCGTTTTTCCTTAACCCTTTAACTCCCAAGATCTGATTGTTAATTCTCCCTTCTACCTGCTACACATTTCCTTGTAAATAATTTATAAGAATTTAACGTTAGATCAAGGTATCAACTTCTATCTGATAAGTTTAGGTATTCTCATTACCTGTTCGTTGGATAATGTATGGATATTTTAGAGAGAAATTAGTTTTAAATCACTCCTAATAGTTAACGGGTTAAAGCCAGGAGAAATTGACGCTGTTTCAAATAATCTCCGAGATTTTGAGACATCTTCAAACTGTTACTTAATCATCATGAATAAGCCCGAAATTTGAGCCGTCGAGTATCTGTCAAAAAAAGCTTTAAAGCACTTTCATTACGAGACTAATATTTTGACTACATTTTACATAACTGACCCATTAGCTTGTCTAAAAATTGGAAAGAATTGTTAAATGAATTAAAAAACCTATAGGTTATTGCGTCTAAACAAAAGGAGATTTCTAGGAAAAACAGGCTTAATTTTAAGCTCATAAAATTGCCGGTCAGCTAGAATTATGAAAAATCACCTGACATCCGCGGGCTAATCAATAACTTTACTGTCACTTCTGTTTTGTTTTCGTATGCAGCATTCTCCTTTGACTAAGTTTTTATCTTCAAAGTGTAACCAAAGGTAAATGAACTGCTCTTCACTATTTGTTTAGTTTTCAAGCACATAGATTAATCCGTTTTCGTTTTCAATCCACTCAATAGACAATGATAAACAATAATTTCCCCTTTCCCTCTTAAATACTTGCTCCTGGCTTTTTTTTTCCTAAGGAAAAAAACCCTCCAAATGTGACGCTAAACCGTTTCGTCGTAGGATCATTTTAATATTTAAACTTCTAACGAAAAAGCTGGAAGTTTATTCACTTCACTTATACCTCACATTTAATTGCTGTTTATTCCTGAGCATCTTACTATCAATACCATGTCCCTTAATGGATTATCTTTGTCATTCTGGCTCATTATGTGCTTGCTTTAAAATTTCTTTAAATAACACATTAGTAGGGGAGTTGTGGAGTTGACTGTTTATTGATATGAGCACCGTATACTACTCCAACACGCTATTTTTAGCCACTTAAATTATGTGCACTTAAATATTCCTGAAAATTATCATAAACCAAGAAAGAACTATATCTCGACCAGCATGGTCACGCGAGAAGTGAGCTGTCGGACGAAAATTCAGTAATTTAAAATAAAGGTTGTATACCATATCCTTGAAAGAAGTAAACAATAAACGCTTTAATTGGTCACAACAAGTTACTCGAAAGCTATTTCCGTTTTGTTTTGTTTTTTTCCTATTTCCAAACCAGTCTAGTTAATCGTCAGACTTGTGCAAACGAAAGCAATAAAGATTAAAATCTTTCTAATTGCCAGTAGTTCACATTGTCACAATGATGTTGGCAATAAAAGTTACCCTTCAAAAGTGAAAAGTGGTAAATTGAAGGAAAATACTGCGTGATTTCTGCTTGCGACGTGATCCATTGATTATAATTAGTGCAAACAGATGCTTTACCACTTTATGCCCGTAAAAGTGTGTTGTCATTACCGTAAGAAAAATTTTCTTTACGGAGTTTATCTCACTCCTTCTTAGTGTCAGTGTCTCAATGATGTTAGCAATAAAAGTCACCCTACAAAGTGAAAAGTGGTAAACCGAAAGAAAAATATTCTAGGATCTCTGTCTCCAACGTGATCCATTCAACAAAATTAGCGCAAACAGGTGCTTTATAACTCTTTGCCCGTAAAAGCTTGTTCTCATTAAGGTAAGAGAAATTTTCTTCGCATCACTCCTTCTTAGGGTAATGCTTCTATGGAAAAAAATTGATTATATTGATAATAAAAAATCGCTTTTTCGTGAGCTAAAGCAACGTTTTTGAACATGCTTCAAAGGAATAAAATGAGTTATCAAAGCTTTGAGCCATGTACTGTGGTGAGCCTAAACAGTTTTGTTATATTTTAATCTCCTTAGGGTAGCCAACCAGGCTGAGGCAAAAAGCAAATGAAGCACGTTTAATAAGAATTATTAAACGATAAGCAAACCAGCTTTTCTGTTTCATTGGCGTCTTCCTTTCCACTTGTTATAATTTTTATGTATTGTGTATTGAAAACTCGACTGAATACACAATCATTTGGCTGCTGAGTCATATCACTAAGTTTATGTAGAATGTTCTTTTTCCCTATTTCCTTTGTCGTAAACAAACCACGCAAAGTCCATGTTAGACGTACAGAGTGGATCAGTTATCAATTTGGACAACACTCAATGATCGATTGTAGTTTATTCGTAATGGCCGATTGCTCTTCCGAGACATCTTTCGCAGTATGTCCATGATAGCGTGTCGAACGTGTCTCATCTTCCAGCAGTAAATGACAGGGTTCAAAGATGAATTAAGAAATATGAGAGTCAATGAGTAAAGAAAAAAATGTTTTGAAGCGATACTCGAGCCCAAGATTCGAATAACAGCCGAGCAAATAAAAAAAGGCAAATAACAAATCAACAACAAGATATATACGTAGAATAAGCTAACTGTGGATTTGATAAGAACAATAAAGTTTTTCATTTCATCAGAATGAGCTACTTCTTGTACTTTCATAGAGTGAATCTGTTTCTTGTGCCGTCGTACAATAAAATATATCCTGGTGTACACCACAAAAGTGACAGTGAAACCGAAAGCTGCAACAACTGACCCTATAAGATCCCGAGTACCAGGTAACCCCCACAACGTTATCAAAGAAACAAATGCACTGCACAACCATTTGCCGATCACCACAACAACAACACGCCTGTGAGTCACAAGCTCTTGATATCTGAGATGAAGATGAACAGCTAAGAACCTGTCTACACTTACAGCCACAACACCAAAGAAGGAAGCAGTTGAGAATAAATAACCTGAAATAATCAGCACTTGATAAGTATCACAGTTAAGATTGTCCAGTTGTAAGCACTTGACTAGAAAGAAAGTGTATAATGGTTGGCTAAACAAACCAACAGCAAGGTCCGAGAAGGCAAGACTCAGCAGCAGAGTTTTCAAAGTTTTTGCCATTGCCGAAGTTTTGTGGATAGCGTAGATTGTCACAATATTCAACATGATGGAGGTGTGAGTTATAAAATTGTTGAAAATGCAGTTGGTGATAAAAGTCAAACGAAGATCTTTAAGTTCTGTGTATGTAGGAAAATAATCCAAAAATTCTTTACAAAATAACTCGTTCATGATATCAACTCACTCATAAAAGATAGGATCCTCTATTCCAGACAAATTGAACGAGTTGCGATTCTTTAGCAGGACAGTTTCTCATTATTTTGGGCAGAAAATCTTGAGCTGATTCCACTTTCTGCCTAAAATGTTACCTTTCCTCCCAATAGTGATAAACTTCAACAAAAGGAATCCTCTTAACTCTCGCAATATGGGTTTTTGGGATGTCAGCCAATGACAAAAAAAGAACTTACGTCAGACAAATTAATTCAGAGATGGAGCCAGTCAAGATGTTCAATTGTATTTTGTAATCAACACTTTTCTCCCGAGGCTTTTTTTTAATTATATATCTTGGAGATGTTAATACTCACACTAACACAAAATAACACGTGTCCTTGAAAGCCTCCCTTGCCCCAGCCCCCAGCTCCGCCGTCCCTGAGGTATTCTGGTATCACCATGAACGACACTTGAACGCCGATTGTAAAATTATGCCAGATGGCTGATTTGTTCTCCAAGATATGTTTTGCGGTATTTCCATAAAAGTACCTCGAATGTGTTTCACCTCTTAACAGCAAATGACAATCCGCTATGGAACTCTTTCTAATAACTCAGTTCTCGCTATTTGCCAATAAGTTTTTGCAGTAATCGTTGCTGTTAGAAGTAGATGCATACAATTTGGGTTTCTACAGCAGAAAGCCATTAAAAAATAGTTCATCTGTCATATATCCTACCAAAGGAACGGTCAGTATTTATTTTTATTATTCATTTTTCAAAATCAATTTCAATTTCAAATCGTCACGTAATCGTCATGGATAAGCCCGAAATTTGAGCTGTCGATTACCTGTCAAAAGAAAAGCTTTAAAGCACTTTTATCACGAGACTAATTTTTTGACCACATTTTACATAACTGACCCATAAACTTGTCTAGAAATTGGAAATAATTGTTAAATCAATTCAAAAGCATATCTATTACTGCGTCTAGGCGAAAGGCGATCACAAGAAAAAACGTACTTAATTTTAAGCTCATAAAATTCCCGGTCAGCTTATATCATGTAAGATCACCTGAAGACATCTGCGGACTAATTATTAGCTTAAGAGACACCTCTGTTTTCGTTTTCATATGCAGCATTCTGCTTTGAATAAATTTTTACCCCAAAAGAGTAAGAAGGTCCCAATGGGGTTAACCGTTAGCCGTAAAACGGCCTAAAATATTTAGCCGTTAGACGTAAAAATTGACAAATTTTAACCGTTAGTCGTAAAAAAAATTAAACCTTAAAAAATATCTCTGGTGGAAACAATGGAAATGTGTTAACCGTTAGCCGGAAATTGGCCAAAATTTTAACCGATAGCCGTAAAAGCCATCACCCCATTGAGACCCTCGACTAAGGGAAGGTACATTTTTTATTATGGGGGTGAGGGGGGGGGGGGTGGGTCGCACTTCACAGAATGGATTAATGTATGACTCTTCACAAATACCTACACAAAACATCTGACCCTCCCTCATCTCCTCCAAGACAAAAATAACCGGAGGTGAAAATAATTAACCGGAAGTGTTATTCACACAACTGCGTCTGCGCTCAAACTAGTTAATTGCGTGGCGTGTGATTGCGCGGTAAAAACTTGAAAATGGGCAAGGACGTACGAGGAACAGAAGGAGAAAAATGCGCTTGTGGTGAAAGCGAGGATTTCATGAGGTCAGATGGAGCAACTTGTGGATATTGTGGCTGTTTGCCGACTCGCCATTCTGAAAAGGATGCCCGCTATTCCCCGACTCTGTTGATGGTACATCGGGTGCGGGAACAAGTGAAAGTGCAAGTCCACAGAAGTGGAAAGATGAAGACCTGGGGTGTTTCGCGGACCCAAAGGGCGAATATACTGAATTCTCAAATAATATTCTGCCAAAATGCTATGTGTCCTTTGGATCACTTGTCCCTACATGGAACGGTTTCGCCGCTGTTTCGTGACTGAAAGAAAGCGCCTATGGGAAGTCCGCGAGGCTTTGAAAGCAATAGCAATAAATCACAAGTTGGCTTTTGTGACTTCTGATAATCCCGCGGCTGCCGGGAGATTCATGGAGGAAAATTTTAGCGCAAAACGCCATGACGCTACCACTATTAAGAACAACATTGATGACCTTTCGATGCCGAAGGTCAAAATCGAGCTGAATGCGAAAGTAACTCAAAATGGTAATGCGCTGTTCGATTCAAACGGACGGGATATTTAATCTGGCCATAAATCTAGTCCTAATGCGAATGAAGAACTCCTGGAGAGTTTAAAATCAATCAAAAACACTGTGGGCGAAACCATGGAGCTGTTGGAGAAGGCTCGAGACAAAGTGGCGTCAATTTTCCCATTGAAATAGGGAAACGCGCTAAGGAAGTCGCGAATACCAAAGCAGAACCGCCACCAGAACCCCGCGCGGAAACATTACCGCCGTCCTAATTTCGTGTACCTGTGTAGTTGATGTTGCCTATTTTTTGTAGCTGTAGCAAGGCTTAATATCATACAAAGAATGTAAAGAGAATTAAATTGCTTCTTTCGTTTCTACGTTTGTTTGTAGTCTATGTTCATTTCTTTGATGATATTTTGGGGGCTTCTTAGTACTCGGGAACTTATAAGTACAATCATTGCTGCTTTCGGTTTTCTTATCACATTTGTGGTGTACATCAGGACATATCAAACTGTACGACGGCAGGAGAATCACATTCAGTCCATGCAAATACGAGACGAAGCTCAGTCTGAGGAGATAAAAAACTTAACTGTTCTAATTAAATCCACAGTTGGCATATTCTACGTATATCTCGTGTTTTTGATTTGTTGTTTGCCCTATCTCATTTGCATGGCTGTTATTCCATTGACCCCTATGTATCTAAATTCATCTTTGAACCCTGTCATTTACTGCTGGAAGATGAGACACGTTCGACACGCTATCATGGACATACTTCAAAAGATGTCTTGGAACAGCAATCGGCCATTTCGGGTAAACTACAATCGGTCATCGAGTGTCGTCCATATTAGTAACTGATCTCCTCTGTGTGGCTTACAAAGACTATACACAGTAATTCCTTAGGACAAAGTGAAATAGGAACAAACAAGATTGTACATAAACTTAGTGATATGGCCCGGCAGCCAATTTTAATAGTTCCAATTTTAAGTACACAATATATCGAATAATCACAACTGGAAGGGCAGAGGCTACTTTGAGCTAGAAAGCTGGCTTTGTCATCGATCGATCATGAAATTGTAATTATGGGTGCAAATAAAAGTAAAATAGGACACATGCTTTTATTCATATTAAGGTTTCCGTCGCTCTTAATTTCAGATCAAACCAGTAACGGTGGTTGCGCTCTTGAGCTTCGGAAAAGTCTCTTCTTTCGCTTGTAAATTTTGCCCATGACTGCCAAATGTTTCGCCGAATCCCTTAAAACTAGCACTGACAACTAAATGAGATGCCAGCTTCAAATCAAATAGAAGGAAACCCGTGCCATCCATCCTTCTGCCTCAAAAGCAAAATTCCTAAATTACTCCTTAGTAATGGAAAACGAACTTCTTCCTATTATATACAGTCAACGCCTTGACTCCTTTAAATGTGTTATTTAAAGAAATTCTCAAGCAATTTGGGTACATGGTATTGATAGTAAGATTCTCAGCACTAAACAACAAATGAATCTAAGGTATAATCATCAGTGAAGGGAATAAACTTCCAGCTCTTTCATCAGAAGTAAAAAAATTTAAATGATCCTACGATAAAACGGTATAGCGTCGCATTGCGAGCGTCTGGTAATGCCGTCAGGAAGAAAAACAAGCAGGAGCTAATATTTACGAGGGAAGAAAAATCGATGTTAATCATTGGCTAATGAGTGGCTTCTTAACGAAGATAGATTAAGCGACATACTTGAAAATTACACAAACAACGAAAAGCATCTAGTTTGCCTCAACACTTTTGTGGTAAAAACTTAGTCGAAGCAGAAACTGCCTATGAAAACGATAACAGAGGTGGCTTTAGAGTTATTGATTAGCCCGCGCATGTTTGCAGGTGGTTCTTGATAATACCGGAGTTTTGAAATTAAGTATGTTCTTCCTTGTTATCTCTTTGCGCTTAGATGCAAATAACAGATAGGTTTTGACATCAATTTGACAATCCTTTTCAATTTCTAGACAAGTTAATGGGTCAATAAGTGAAATGTAGTGAAAGTATTAGTCTCATAATAAAAGTGTTGAAAAGTTTATTTGTACAGATAATCGCGGCTTAAATTTCGGGCATATCTATGATCGAGTGTCTTCCACAACAATAGCTGAAATCTTCTGTGTGGCTAACAAGCGCTTTGTTTGGACGTTTGCTGTCGTTAGAGTAAACAGGGATGGGAGATACGAAATTGTATTTAGACTCAATGATGTCCCAATGGCCAAAATTATTGGTCACTTCAATATTTTAATGAAATAATCTATGAAGGAATTGCAGTCGGAAAGACGGAGTGATTAAATTGAAGAGTAAAGCCGGTTTTACTTTAATGAGATGTTGTTATTATGAAGGTTCTCGGAGAAGAAGGAATTGGGAGACATGATATTATGTGCATCAAGGTTTTCGTCGTCTCTTTAAAATCAAAATCGAAACTCGATGAGAAAAAAAAAAACAACAAAATAAAAGAACAGAATCAACATGGATCACAACATAGACATGTAAAAGTAACAACAAGCCGTTGGGACTCAGGAAAGGGTGACCGCTACTGCCTAACCCTTGATACCCCTAACATCAGTATGCATATTCTCCACACTGATCTCTATACATTTCCAATGACACTGATAAGGAGAATTTGCTTTCTATTTTTCTCATAACCTTAATGTGTGATGCAGAGGTGATGTTGTAAAGAGAAATTAGAAGCTAGTCACTCCCAGAGGTCAAAGGGTTGATATTGGTGACCGCTTGATAGAGGTTAAAATTGCACAAACTAAGGGATACCATTTTCAGCACTTTAACAACCGACCTCCTAATACAGGGTGACCGCTAATACAGTGCTGCTTCATACAGGTGCCATTATATTCCTATCTGACTCCTTGTAAAACGTTATGACAAGTTATTTATACTTGTTAATTAATTCTTTGTTCCTGCTGATCAGTATTTTGACAATTTTCGCTTTACTCAGTTCCTTCTAATATATACTTTTGGCCAAGAGATTGTAGACGATTTATAACCTCTTGTTTTGGCCGAGTCGAGAAATTAAAGTCCTGCGAAATTAAGTCACTGCTAAAACAAGTACTGAATGATTTATTATAGTCGAAATTAAATGTCAAAGTATCTCTCAAAAGAAACTTTTAACAATTTTTTAACAAGGTTTGTTTTCTAAATAGACTCGTTAAACATGTTAATACTATTTTCATACTTTTACAACACAAAAACCCGAGAGTAACCCGTGTCTAAGCTACGCCGACATGGCTAATCAAGAAAAACTCATCCTTTAACAAAGATCTGAAATTTCTGCGTCTTAGCACAGACCTGAACCATCTACAGCAATATTTAGTCTAATTGCTAAAAACATCGAATCTAAGCCACAGGTGTTGTCGCTGTTAGAAATAGAACTCTTTTTGGGTTCGGATTGCATCTCAGTATACAGTCATCGCACAAGTCCTTGTTAGTGACATGCAAAATAAAATGTGAAGTATGAAATGTTAATCAACTCATTTGCAGTATTTTTTTTTCGCCTTCATGGGCCGTTTGAAGCGTCTTTTTGCTAAATTACTTCTGGACGCAGACGTCTCAAACGACCCATGAAGGCTAAAAATATCACAAGTGCGTCGATTAACATTTCATTGAACTTTATTGAGATATTCAGACAGAGATGTGACTTAGATATGCCGGCAATTTTCAGAGCCTTATTCATAACCCTGGCGTATTCTGTTCGTCTCATGTCAATTATAATTAACCATGAACACATAGTGTGGTCCACCCGTGGAATGACACTTGAAGACGATTTGTAAATTACGCAAGATGGCTGATTTCTTCCCAAGACATGTTCCACAGCATATCCATGATAGCGTGTCGATTGTGTCTCATCTTTCAGAATGGCAGGTTTCAAAGACGAATTAAGAAATGTGAGAGTCAATGAGTAAAACAAAAAATACTAAGCTCATTTTCATTGCTTTCATTTTTTCCAGAGTGACAGCTATGTTTATTAGGATATTAATAAAACATAAAAAGCGCATTTCAGTTCTCATTTATGAAGAATATCGCGGAGTTCTCCAAGGTTTCCTCGAAAACATGATACGCGACGCGCTGACATACACTGAACACGCCGAGCGCAAAACGGAGACCAGATGGACGTTGTATACGCGCTGAAACGACAAGGACGCACGCTGTACGGTTTTGGAGGCCGAAGAATTAAGAGCTGACATAACGAATAAACTTTGGAGCAAGCGTGTGAAGGAAAGACTGAAATTCTTATGATAGCCTTCAGAAGGACTGCAAGCTCTTAATTATGTTTTACTTTTGCGTACATTATTAATTTTCATTATTTCCCCAAGTGATACCTACTTAATTTCGTGTATCTGTGTACCTGATGTTGCTTATTTTTTTGTAGCTGTAGCAAGGCTCAATGATATATACAAAGAATACAAAAAGAATTAAATTGCTTCTTTCGTTTCTACATTTGTTTGTAGTCCATGTTCATTTTACTACGCCTCATCTGTATCAATGGGGGGGAATAAGGCGAGCTTAGTATGGCGCATATGTAGCATGTAAACCCCAAAAAACCATGTTCAGAATATTTAAACGCAAATTAAGAATAAAGCAGGCTCCACATGCGTGTCGAAATAACAAAACCAGTCTTATCCACACGGGCATCGGAACAGTGGGTAACACCATAGGTAGATAGATAGATAGTTTATTATTATCAAGAACCTTGCAGCCACAGGCTGAATTACGTTTGATTTACAATAAAATATATACTACAAAAAATACATGGCTAAGAAGAACTAATTAAAAAGACAAAAATATATAATTAAGAGAAAAACAATATTACATCATTGCTTTATGGACATAGTGATGGATAAAGCTATTTCGAGTACGAATGGTGTGGAGGCGCCGTGTAGTAAAAGAGTGCTGACTCCTTAAATTGACTTCGCACTCATTCTTGGGAGGTAGTAAGCTATAGAGCTTGTGCGAGGGATTAGACAGGATGGAATTAAAAAGCTTATCACATAAGAACTCGCGGCGGTTGTGTAAGGGAACTAGACCAGTCAAAAGAAGCGCCTCATTGTACGAACAATCTGGATAGATAATACGTAAAGCTCGCCTTTGACATCTCTCAAGATCTACTGAAAGGTATTGCGGGAGGCTATGATGATAAACAGGGCATGCATATTCAGTGACAGGCCTAATACAAGTCAAATAGAAGAGCAAAAGTTCCTCCGACTTGACCTGTGCACGCTTAAGCTGACGCAAAAAATACAGGCGCTTGTTTACTTTCTTTACAACTTCGGATACGTGATTATTCCACGTAAGATCGCAAGATATCTGCAAACCTAAGATCTTTGCTTGCTCTACACACTCTAAGTCCTGATCATTAACCTTAATTGGATCAAAGTTCTTTCTAGAGTGACTGAATGTTATGCGCAGTTCCTTGCACTTGGTTTCATTTAATTGGAACTTGTCAGCAGAAGCTTGCGTCGCGAGTTCGTCAACCGCTTGTTGGACTTTGCTGACCTCAGACTTCATGACTGTTTCAGAAATAGTGGAGTCATCGACATATTTCCACATGTCTGTACCCGGGATGATGAGGTCGTTTATCATAATAGTAAATAACCAGGGGCCAAGTTTTGTGCCCTGTGGGACCCCTGATGGGATGGCCCCCCACTCCGAGTAACAGTCCTGACTAAGTTTAACACGCTGTCGGCGACAGGACAGAAAGTCCACTATCCAGTCAATTATTCCGCTTGGAAGATCGTATGAAATGAGCTTCTGAACTAGGATCTGATGGTCAATAAGGTCAAACGCCTTGCGGAAGTCAAAGAGGATGGTTCTGACAGTTGCACCGTTCCCATCCGTAGCACTAAGCCATGAGTGGACCATGCTTATTAGTGCTTGTGTCGTACTGGAACCTGGCACAGTCCCAAACTGCCGTACATCCACTTTCGCCAACACAACAGGCTTGAGGAAACTCTCCACGACGAAATCTTCAGCAACCTTAGAAAGCACGGGAGTTAGGGATATTGGACGTAGATGTTTGTTTACATCGTGTATTGGATTCTGCTTTGGTACTGGAGTGATGTTAGCGTCCTTCCAAGACTGAGGCAACCGTGCTTCCTTAAACGAACAGTTAAGGATATCAGTCACAGGCAGTGCTAATAAATCTGCATTCTCTTTAAGAAGCCAACCGGGGATTCCGTCCGGACCGGTTGCCTTAGTTGGATTTAAGGCGGATAGCTTCTTTAAAACAGAGAATTCTGATACCTGGAAAGCACTCTCCTGGTCAGAGTTGGTTGAGGTGTTAGGTGAAAGGGGGTGAAGACGCGCATAGGAGCCAAGAACGCCTGGTTGATGGTGTTAGCAATGTCTATCGTGCTTGGAGGCGAACCTCTCTGACCACAATCAATATGTTGGTAGAGGGTAGCTGGATTAACGCCTCTAGAAGCTGCGTCTGACGTACCACTGAGCTTCTTTACCTCACGCCACCAAACTGCGGGTTTACAGTCCTTCAGATGTTCAACCTTGGAGTTATAGAACTTTGCACGGCATGCTTTCCTCTCACGATTAACGCGATTTCGTAGGGTGCGGTACTGCTCCTGGTCGCCTTGAGCGAGGGCCTTTTGGCGGCTGTGAATGAGACCCTTCAATTGTTGATTGACCCAGGGCGGCTCGTTGGTTTGTACCGACTTAGACTTCAGGGGGAGGAGAATGTCCATTCCGGTCTTAACTATGGTCTCCAGCATTTCCACTTTGCCCTTGCAAGAATCTTTACTATCGATAAGTGTCTTAACGTCCACATTTCCAAGATACGTGCGCATAGCCATACGCGTTGTAGGCCGTAAGTCCCTCGATTTCACGATAAGTTTAGTTCTTGGTTGTTGGGAACGCACGAGCGGCTGAACTTCCACAGAGAAATGATCGGACAAACCGAGAGCAGGGCGCTGGATCGGAGGGGCATAGAACTCCTTCACATTTGTTAACACCGGATCTAAGGTATTTCTTTCGCGAGTTGGAAAGGTAACGATTTGCTTCAAATTAAAGCCGTTACTAAGGCGCGAAGATTTCTTTAACAGAGTTTTATTGAAGTCACCAAGTAAAATTATCCCGCAGCCAGGAAAGCGAGCCTCAACCAAAGATAAACAGTTATACAAATAATCCAGCATAGGCGAATCCGCGGCGCTCGGAGAATGATAAACAACTCCAACAATAATGCTGGTAATGCCCCTTGGGAGACGCGAAGGCCGTATTTGAGTCCAAACAACTTCAAACTTCCTATCCATAATGTCCTCAATGATCTTGAATTGGATAGACTCTTTAATGTACAGACACACTCCCCCATGCACTGCTTCAGTTCGATCTCGGCGGATCACGTTATAGCCAGAAATAGCGACAATATTATTGTCAATGTGGTCTTTGAGCCAAGTCTCTGTTATGCATACAAGGTCGTAATCTGCATAATGGACGACTTCACGGACTTCATCTATTTTCGGCGCCAGTGACATGACGTTGGAGAGAAAGAACGACGGCATGAATAGCTTTGATGACTTTGCAGGTTCGGCTTTAGATGGTGTAGGTGGAATAGCGAGAAGGTTGGCGTTATTACAGTATTTGTGACTGGACTTCAAACGGTAGGGGCCATGGTTGGCTGACCTTGGTGAAATAACTGCAATATGGCGGTGACGATAAACTTCTCGCTCCTTCACTTGTCGTCCAGCTATGGTACCGCGATAAGATGGCCATTTCCCACCATGAAATCGAAGAAAACCAAAAGAGGGGCGAACCTGGACCATTTTGCGGCAGCAGATATAACATTTAAGGCAATAAAATTCAAAAATTACGGAAGCAGATGAGACCTCGTGCTGCCTTGAAAGGCGCATACATAATTCCAAGCGAATGAGAACCCCAAACAAGAGCAGGCGGACCGTCAAAAGCACGGAATAGCCCAAGTGATGCTTTTTGAGACATTTACTCCGACGAAATGCAAACGGTCGAAACTTCGGTTTTAGAAACTTTCCTCAGTGTTTAATTTACATTATCAACTCAGATAAAATCAAATTGTCTCGTAATACCCCCACCGAAGTAGTACAGTTTCCTTCGTTCATTTGCAGTTTTAATTTCTGCCAAAAACTTAACGGTTTCGCTCAAATTCAGTAGCCTGTGGACTACTATAATTTCGTATTCAGATCTTACCGTTTATCTGTAAGGGAAATGTAGGTTCCAACCGCTTGACCGTGAAAGGGGTGGGTATGAGACTATCTACGAGCATACCATCTCTGCCCGTGAGAAGGCTTGAGACGAGTCGGGGAGAGGTCTGCCGGGGGTCTGGCACTACCTGCAGACCTCTAGCTGACTACTCTACAGAGGACAAAATAGAATTGGCTGCCATTGAACTGCCAATAAGGTAGCTAAGGATTATAAGAATATTACAGAGGCGTGTGGGGAAGTCAGGTAAATTTTATCGTGACAACCAAAATCCTCCGACCCTCAACTCTCGTCCTGCGACAATGATCAGTCCATCAAAAAGCCACTAATTTTTTGAGCGTTTGTTTTACAGTTATAGAACATGAACGAGAAATCCAACGAGCAGTACAAACGCACTGTTACACGTGTTAAGCGAATGGTGGTAATCAAGGAAAACTGATAATCAACTTATTTTCTTTTAACTTCCTATCTCATCACCGGCCGCAACCATCTGCCGAGATCCAAGGACTGTTTACTTCAACGTTGAATGACGGAGGGTACTATCGTTGTTATCCTCAGTAAGGCTTGTGAGAAGTTGGCCTGCTAAAATATTTGTCTGAAATAGCGGCTCCTAGCGGATATCATGAGCAAATTGTATTGTAACCAGTCTTCGCAATTTTTTCCCACATTCACCGAACTTGAAGATCTTCATTCGACTTGTGTCGTCAACTGTGTCTTTAACATTTTCCTTACTTACACCGCCTTCATGTTGAATATTGTGACAATCTACGCCTTACACAAAACTTCGACAATGCCAAACACTTTGAAAACTCTGCTGCTTAGTCTTGCCTGCTCGGATGTTGCCGTTGGTTTGTTTAGTCAACCATTATACACTTTCATTTTGATCAACTGGCTTCGACTAGACAATCCTGGCTGTAACACTCAACAAGTGCGGACGATTTCAACTATTTTATTTTCAGGTGCTTCGTTCCTTGGTGTTGTGGCTGTAAGTGTAGACAGGTTCTTAGCTGTTCATCTTCATCTCAGATACCAAGAGCTTGTGACTTACAGGCGCGTTGTTATTGTTGTGATTGTCATATGGGTATATAATGCATTTCTTTCTTTGATGATATTGTGGGGGCTTCTTGGTACTCGGGATCTTCTAGGTACGATTAATTTTGCTTTCAGTTTTATTATCACACTCGTGGTGTACATCAGGATAAATCTAACTATGCGAAGGCACAAAAATCATATTCAGTCCATGCAAATACGAAACGAAGCTCAGTCTGAGGAGATAAAAAACTTTACTGTCCTAATTAAATCCACAGTTGGCATATTCTACGTACATTTCGTGTTTTTAATTTGTTATTTGCCCTACCTAATTTGCAAGGCTGCTCTTCAAATCTACGGCCCGAGTATCGTTTTAAAGAAACTTTATCTTTACTCGCTGACCTTCGTGTACCTGAATTCATCTTTGAACCCTATCATTTACTGCTGGAAGATGAAACACATTCGACACGCTATCATAGACATAGTGCGGAGGATGTCTTGGAACAGCAATCAGCCATTTCGGATCAACTACAATCGGTCATCGAGTGTCGTCCATATTGATAATTGATCCCCTCTACGTAGCTTACAAAGACTATGGGCCGTAATTGTTTACGAGAAAGTGAAATGGGGACAAACGAGATTGTACATAAACTTAGTGATATGACCCGGCAGCGAAATAATCGCGTAGTTCTAATTTTAAGTACACAATAAATCGAATAATCTGTAGTGTGACAGGGAAAGGCTAATTTGAGCAAGAAAGCTAGTTTTGTAATCGATGGATTGAGAAATTGTAATTATGGATGTAAATAAAAGTAGGATACGACACAAGATTTTATTCACATCAAGGTTTCCGTTGCTTTTAGTTTCAAATCAGAATTTAAAACCAATAACGGTGGTTGCGGACTTAAGCTTCGGAAAAGGTTTCATTTTTTCCCCTGTAAATTTTGCCCATAACTGCTAACTGTTTCGCCGAATCTCTTAGAACTAGCACTGACAACCAAGTGACATGCCAGCTTCAAATAAAACAGAAGGAAATGTTTTGCCATCCATCCTTCTGCCTCAAAAGCAGAATTCTGGAATTATTCTGTAATAGTGGAAATGAACGTCTTCCTTTTAATATACAGTCAACGCTTTGACTACCCTTAATGTATAATTTGAAGAAATTCTCAAGCAAACAGGTAATAAGAACAACAGAGATGATCAATTTGGGGACATAGTATTGATAGTAAGATTCTCAGAACTAAACAACAAATAAATATAAGGTAAGATCAGGAGCGAAGGGAATAAACTTCCAGCTCTTTCATTAGAAGTTAAAAACTTTAATTGATCCTATGATAAAAAGGTATAGCGTCACATTGAGAGCGTCTCGTTATACCCTTAGGAATAAAAACAAACAGGAGCTAGTATTTACGAGGCAAGAAGAATCCATGTTAATCATTAGCTATTAGTTAATCATGAGTGGATTCAAAACGAAAATGGATTGATTGATATCCTTGAAAATTAAACAAACTACAAAAAGCATGAGTTTGCCTTAACACTTTTGAGGGAAAAACTTAGTTGAAGGAGAATACTGCATATGAAAACGAAAGCAGAGGTGACTTTAGAGTTATTAATTACCCCGCAGATGTTTGCAGGTGGTTCTTTATAACACCTGGGGATTTGAGAACTTAAAAATTAAGTATGCTTTTCCTTGTTATTTCCTTTGTTTATATGCAAATAACAGATACGTTTTGGAATCATAATGACAATTTCTAGACAAGTTGATGGGTCAATTAAATCAAAAGCAGAATTCTCAAATTACTTTGTAATAGTGGAAACGAACTTCTTCCTTTTAATAAACAGTCAACGTTTTGACCATCCTTAACGTGTAATTTGAAGAAATTCTCGAGCAAACAGGTAATAAGAATGACAGAGATGATCAATTTGGAGACATGGTATTGATGGTAAGATTCTCAAAGCTAGACAACAAATAAATATAAGTTATGATCAGGAGCAAAGGGAATAAACTTCCAGCTCTTTCATTAGAAGTTAACGACTTTAATTGATCATACGATAAAGCGATATAGCGTCACATTTAGGGCGTCTCGTAATGCCCTCAGGAAGAAAAACAAACAGGAGCTAGTATTTACGAGGGAAGAATAATCGATGTTAATCATTGGCTAATGAGTGGATTCAAAAAGAAAATGAATTGATCGATATCCTTGAAAATTGAACAAACTACAAAAAGCATGAGTTTGCCTTAACACTTTTGAGGTAAAAACTTAGTCGAAGGTGAATGCTGCATATGAAAACGACGGCAGAGGTGGCTTAAGAGTTACTGATTACCCTGCAGATGTTTTCGGGAGTTTTAAGAACTTAAAATTAAGTATGTTTTTCCTGGTTATTTCCTTTGTTTACATGCAAATAAGGGATAGGTTTTAGAATCATTATGACAATTCTTTACAGTTTCTAGACAAGTTGATGGGTCAATACAATGAGATATATTGAAAACATTAGTCTCGAAATAAAAGTGTTCAAAAGTTTGTTTATTCAGATAATCGACGGCTTAAATTTTGGGCATATCTATGATGATTACGTGACAATTTGAAAATGCCTTTCAAAATCTCGGAGGATATTTCTAAAAGCCTCGATTTCTCCTGGTTTTCAGGGGCAACAGAGTGGGAATCAGTTGTCGCCAAGAGAGTTTCGAGGGAGGGGGGGCTAAAGAAACTTGCCTTGGAGAATATTTGTAACAGCGTCGCTTTTCAGCTTTCTTAAAAGCTGACAAGGCAACAAGGCAGGAGGGGGTAATAAGAATATTACAGTCTTATGGGGGATAATATTGTTTTTATCTTGACACAACCAAAATCCTCCTTAGGTAATAAATAAAACATCAAAAAGCGTTAAAGATGATAACAATACATTCTGAACAATAAGCAATGTTTCGTTTAATTATCTTAACCGATAATAAGTTATGTAACTTATGGAACTTTTGGTATCACTGATCTCGCTTTTCCTGAATGAGTTTTTGCAGTAATCGTTGCTTTTAGAAGTAAATGCGTATTGTCTGAGTTATTACAGCAGAAAGTCATTAAAAATAGTTCATCTGTCATTTATCCTCCTAAGAGACTGGTCATCACTCATCGCCTGTGGGGAGAGGGGAGAGGGGTGTTAGAGGATCTTGGTCGAGTCACAACAATCTTTACACAGTCTCCCATAAGATTCTATAAGATTCCTATGACCCCTCCTTCCCTAGGTGACAGTTAATTGGTCAGTCAGCCTCCTCTTAATGTTCTGTTGGCGACAACTGAAACCCCTTCTGTCTTTCCTAAGAGCTAGGAAAAGTCGACGCGGTTACAAATAATCTCCGAGATCTTGAAATTATCGATTATCTGTCAAAAAAAACCAAACTTTTATAACGAGAATAATTTTTTGACTATATTTTACGTAACTGACCATTAATTTGTCGAGAAATTAGAAAGAATTGTTAAATTAATTGAAAAACCTATCAGTTATTGCGTCTAAGTGAAAAAAGATTACAAAGAAAAACATGTTTAATTTTAAGCTCATAAAATTCCCGGTCAGCTAGTATTATGTAAAATCACATTAAAACATCTGCAGACTAGTCGATAACTTTCGTTTTCGTATGCAGCATTCTGCTTTGAATAAATTTTTACTTAAATTTTTAAAAGTGTAACCAAAGGCAAACGAAATGCTCTTCGCTGTTTGTTTAGTTTTCAAGCATATCAATCAACTATTTTCGTTTTCCATTCACTCAATAGACAATGATAGGCAATAATTTCCCTTTCCTTCTTAAATACGTGCTCCTGGATTCTTCTCTTCCTGAAGGCAAAACGTGACGCCCCAAATGTGACGCTATACTATTTCATTGTGGAATCATTTAAAGCTTTTAACTTCTAAAGAAAGAGCCGGAAGTTTATTCCCTTCACTCATGATCATAACTTACATTTATTTGTGGTTTATTCGTGACCATCTTGCTATCAATACCATGTCCCTAAATTGATCATCTTTGCCATTCTCCTTATCTGCTTGCTTTAAACTTTCCTTAAATTACACTCTAATAGGGGAGTTCAGGAGTTTACTGTCTATTAATATGAGCCCCGTATACGACTCCAACAAGCTAATTTTAGCCGCTTAAATTATGTACACCTTCAATCTTCCTCCAAATTATTATAAAGCAAGATAGAACTATATCTCGATCAGCATGGTCACGCGAGAAGTGAGCTGTCGCCTTAAAATTGGGTCATTTAAGATGAAAGTTCTATGCCATATCATCGGGAAAAGTAAATTAGGTAAAACGCCGTAATTGCATGGTCACAACAAGTTACTCAAAAGCTATTTTCGTTTTGTTTTGTTTTTTTCCTTTTTTCCAAACAGGCCTAGTTGATTGTCAGACTTGTGGAAACGAAACCAATAACGATGAAAATCTTTTTTAATTGCAAATATTTCACATTGTCACAATGATGCTAAAAGTCGTAAATTGAAAGTAAAATACTGCAGGATCTTTGCTTGCAACATGATCCATTCATTAAAATTAGCGCAAACAGATGCTTTTCATCTTTATGCCCGTGAAAGTGTGTTCTCATTATGGCAAGCGCAATTTTTCTTCGAGGACTTTCGCTCACTCCCGTTTAGGGGTTAAGCCGGGGGTCTGGCACCACTTGGAGACCTCTAACTGACTACCCTTTACAGGACTATAGAGAACTGGTTGCCATTGAACTGCCAATAAGAGAGAAGAAGCTTAACAGAAGCTTATCGGGGAAACAGGTAAATTTCGTCGTGACAACCAAAATCTCCGAACCCCAAAAAACCCTCAACCCCCCCACTGCCCTGCGATAAACAATGATCGGTCCATAAGCTACTTATTTTTTCAGAATTTGTTTTAGAATAATCAACCATGAACGGGAAATTAAACGAGCTTTACTGAAGAAATGTAAAATGGTTTCCGTGTTTACACAGCCTGATGTAAACACGCGGGAGGTTGGGAGAACACGAGATAAGCGTAGGAAGTAGCAAGTGTTTACATCAGGCTATGTAAACACGGAGACCATTTTACATTTCTTTTATAAAATAACTAATGAAAGAGGAACGAAAACCGTGTTTACATACGCTCGTGTAAAATGGTTTTATGGCCAATCAGAGCGCGCGTACTATTTGAATTATTTTATAAAAACGCACTGTTGCACGTGTCAAGCGAATGGAGGTAATCAAGGAAAACTCATAATTCAAATTATTTTCTTTTAACTTCCCACCTCAGCACCGGCCGTAACCATCTGCCGAGATCTAAGGACTGTTTATTTGATCGTTAAATGACGGAGGGTGCTACATCGCTGACCATTCATTATTTGTCTGAAATAGCGGCTCCAAGCAAAAATCATGAACAAATTGTATTGTAACCAGTCTTCGCAATATTTGCCCATATTCACCGAACTTGAAGATTTTCGTGCGACTTATATCGCCAACTGTGTCTTTAACATTTTTCTTAGTTACACCGCCTTCATGTTGAATATTGTGACAATCTATGCCATACACAAAACTGCAACAATGCCAAAAACCTTGAAAACTCTGCTGCTAAGTCTTGCCTGCTTGGATGTTGCTGTTGGTTTTTTTAGTCAACCATTATACACTTTCTTTTTGATCAACTGGCTTCGACTACACAATCTTGGCTGTAACACTACACAAGTATGGACGATTTTAAGTGGTTTATTTTTAACTGCTTCGTTCCTTAGTGTTGTGGCTGTAAGTGTAGACAGGTTCTTTGCTGTTCATCTTCATCTCAGATACCAGGAGCTTGTGACTCACAGACGTGTTGTTGTTGCAATGATCAGCATCTGGGTGTACAGTGCATTTGTTTCTTTGATTACATTGTGGGGGCCTAATAATGCTCTGTACCTTATAAGTACGATAAATGCTGCTTTCGGTTTTATTATCACACTCGTGGTGTACATCAGGATATATCTAACCGTCCGACGGCACAAGAATGAGATTCAGTCCATACAAATACGAAACGAAGCTCAGTCTGAGGAGATAAAAAACTTAACTGTTCTCATTAAATCCACGGTTGGCATATTCTACGTATATCTCGTTGTTAATTTGTTATTTGCCCTACTTAATTTGCGGGACTGTTATTCGAATCTACGGCTCGACTACCGCTTTAAAAACATTGTATATTTATTCAGTGACTCTCTTGTATCTCAATTCAACTTTGAACCCCGTCATTTACTGCTGGAAGATGAGACACATTCGACACGCTATCGTAGACATACTACGAAAGATGTCTTGGAACAGCAATCGGCCACTTCGGATCAACTACAATCGGTCATCGAGTGTCGTCCATATTGATAACTTATGCCCTCTGTGCCTCTAAGAAGGACTTTGAACGGTTTGTTTACGACAAAGTGAAGTAGGGACAAAAAACATTGTACAAAAACTTTGTGATATGACCCGCCCGGTGTATAATTGCGTAGTTCCAATTTTAAGTACACAATATATCGAATAATCACTACGGAAAGGGAAGAGGCTAATTTTAGCAAGAAAGCTAGTATTGTCATCGATGGATAGTGAAACTGTAGTTAAGGATGCAAATAAAAGTGGGATAAGACACATGATTTTATTCATATCAAGGCCTCCGTCGCTCTTAATTTAAAATCACAATTAGAAACCAATAACGGTGGTTGCTTCGGAAAAGGTTTCTCTTTTTTGCTTGTTAATTTGCGAATGAATGCCAACTGTTTCGCCATCTCTTAAAACTAGCACTGACAGCTAAATGAGATGCCCCAACAGAAGGAAACTTGTGCCATCCTTCTGCCTCAAAGGCAGAATTCCGCAGATGTTTTCAGGTGGTTCTTGATATATAATACCGGGAGTTTTTGAGAACTTAAAATTGAGTATGTTTTTCCCTGATATCTCCTTTCGCTTAGATGCAATAACAGATAGGTTTTGGAATCAATTTGGCAATTCTTTGCAATTTCAATACAACTTAAAGGGTCAATAAAGTGAATTTAAAAAATTAGTCTCGTAATAAAAGTGTTCAAAAATTTATTTTTACAGATGATCGACGGCTTAAATTCATGATGATTACGTGGCAATTTGAAAATGCCTTTCAAAATCTCCGAGAATATTTCTAAAAGCCTCAATTTCTCCTTGCTTTCAGTGGAACAGAGCGGGGATCAATGTTTGCCAAAAGAGTTTCAAGAGGGGGGGGGGGGGGGGGACTAAAGAAAATTGTCCCAGAGAATATTGGTTTTCAGGGGTAAAATAAAGGTGGGTTATCAGTCGTCGCCAGCAGAGTATAAAGGGAGATTATTAAAAACCAACACGGAGGGAGGGGTCATGAGAATGTTACAGAGTCTTATGGGGGATAATGTCTTGGCACAATCAAAATCTTCCAGCCCCCCTCCCCCACAGGCGATGAATAATGACCAGTCCCTCGGGAGGATAAATGACAGATGAACTATTTTTAATGACTTTCTGCTGTAGAAACTCAAATTATACGCATTTACCTCTAACAGCAACGATTACTGAAAAAACTAATTCGGCAATTGCAAGAACTGAGGTGTTAGAAAATTGATGAAACCAAAAGTTCCATTACGTTTGTTTTATTAATATCCTAACAAACATAGCTCGAAATAAAAGTGATCAAAAATTTGTTTGTACAGATAATCGACGGCTTAAATTTCTGGCACATCGATGATAATTCCGTGACAATTCTAAAATGTCTTCCAAAACGTCGGAGAATATTTTTTCCAAAAGCCTCGATTTCTCCTGGTTTTCAAGGGCAACAGAACGGAGATCAGTCGATTCCAAGAGAGTTTGGGGGGGGGGGGGGAGAAAGAAGCTCGCCCTGGAGAATATTTGTAACAGCATCGATTTCGCCTGGTTTTCGGGGGTAAACAAAATGGGGGTGATCAGACGTCGCCAACAGAGTGTAAAGGGAGATTATTAAAAACTGACACGTTAATAAGGAGGGAGGAGGTAATAAGAATATTACAATATTACAGAGTCTCATGGGGAATAGTGTTGTTTTTATCTTGACTCAACCGAAATCCCCTTTGGAAATAAATGAAACACCAAACAGCCTTCAAGGTGACAACAGTACATTCTGAACAATCAGAAATGTTTGGTTTTAGTTATCTTAACCGATAATATGTTATGGAACTTTTGTTATCATCGTTTTCTACCACTGACCTCGCTTTTCCCAAATGACTTTTTGCAGTAATCGTTGCTTTTAGAAGTAAGTGCGTATAATCTGAGTTTCTACAGCAGAAAGCCATTAAAAATAGTTCATCTGTCATTTATCCTCCTAAAAGGCTGGTCATAGGGGTGTTAGTGGATCTTGGTCGAGTCACAACAATGTTTACACGGCCCCCCCCCCCTCCATAAGATTCTATAACATTCCTACGACCCCTCCATCCCTTTTTGACAGTTAATTGGCTGTCAATTTACTGTAGTCCCCTATTAATATTCTGTTGGCGACGACTGCCCTCCCCCCCTTCCGCTTTCCTTAACCCTTTAACTCCCAAGATCTGATTGTTTATTCTCCCCTCTACTTGCTACACATTTTCTTGTAAATAAGTTACAAGAATTTGATGTTAGATCAAGGTAACAACTTCTACCTGATAAGTTTAAGCGTTCTCATTGTTCGCTTGATGATTTATGGATAGTTTAGAGAGAAATCAGTTTTAAATCAATGCTGGGAGTTAAAAGGTTAAAGCCAGGAGAAATCGACGCTGTTACAAATAATCTCCGAGATTTTTGAAGACATCTTCAAATCATTACGTAATTATCATGGATAAGCCCGAAATTTAAGCCGTCGATTATCTCAACACAAGCTTTCAAGCACTTTCATTACGAGACAAATTTTTTGACTACATTTTACATAATTGAAGCATTAACTTGTCTAGAAATTGGTCGGCGTTTAAGGTAGGTTTTCTTTCGCCACCGCGGCTGAAAAACAGCTCAAACAACGAAAACACTGTAAAAAGCACTGCTTTTTGGTTGTCGGTTCGGAAAAAGTGCTGTTTAGAGAAGGTAATTGCCAAGGAAATCGAAAATTACGAACCGACCCCAGCTTGACACTTTGCTCGAGCGATCCAACGTCGAAATTAAAAATAAACATGGTTAAACCCCGGAAACGACGATTCCATTTCATCGAAAGTGATTTGGACACAGACTGAACAATTCCTTGAACTGTTTAGCCGGACTTTGAACTTTTTTGCGCCTTAAAGATGTGAAGATATCATTGCATATTATTGGTTTGTTCGTACGCAGTTGTTTTGACCGAATGCGCGGTTTGAATGAATTATTTTTGCACTTGGTGCGCGCCCTTTGCTTATGCTTAATTATGATAAGCTATCTCGTATTTTTTCATGTTTATTATTAACACGTAATCATATGATTTTTCTCGTGCAATTTGGAATAAATAAGTACTTGTTGATTTTTTTCACAGACCACAAATTGCACTCCCCTACTGGCTCGTATAATTTTGTTAGTCTTTAAAAAAAGTTTACTGGTGCTTATTTATTCCAAATTGCACTCGAAATCATGTGATTACCTATACAAATTATGTACACTTAAATCTTCCTCCAAATTATCGTAACCAAGAAAGAACCATCTCGATCAGCATGATCGCGCGAGAAGTGAGCTGTCGCAGTAAAATTCAGTAATTAAAAATAAAGGTTGTATACCATATCATCGGAAGAAGTAAATAATAAACGCTTTAATTGGTCACAACAAGCTACTCGAAAGTTATTTTCGTTTTGTTTTGTTTTTTCTTATTTTCCAAACAAGCCTAGTTAATCGTCAGACTTGTGCAAACGAAACCAATAACGATGAAAATCTTCCTTATTGCAAATAGTTCACATTGTCTCAATGATATTAGCCATTTAAGTCACCCTTCGAAGTAAAAAGTGGTAAATTGAAAGAAAAATGCTGCGTGATATCTGCCTGCAAGGTGTCCATTAATTAAAATTAGCGCAAACATATGCTCTATAACTCCATGCCTGTAAAAGTATGTTCTTATTATGGTAAGAGCAATCTTCTTCGCGGACTTTATCTCACTCCTTCTTAGCGTAATACTTCTTTGGAAAAAAGTTGATAATATTGATAATTAAGACTCGCTTTTTCATGAGTAAAAGCAGCTTTTTTGAAGATGCTTCACGGGAATTCCCCTCTTATCAACATATGCCTAAATGAAAAATGATTTATCGAAGTTTTGAGCCATGTACTGTAGTGAGTGCAAACAGTTTTTTTATGTTTTAACCTCCCTAGAATACATAACCAGGCTGAGGCACAAAGCAAATGAAGCTCGTTTAATTTAGGAATTTGCAGAAACACATCGATAACCAAACCAGCTTTCCTGTTTAATTGGCCTTTTCCTGATAACTTGATATATTGCGTATTTAAAATTCGACTGAAAACACAATTATCAATAAGTTTATGTGCATTTTTTTTTCTCTAACTCCTTTGTTGCCAAAAAACCGTGCACAGTCCTTGTTAGACACACAGAGTGGATCAGTTTTCAACTTGGGCGATACTCGATGATCGATTGTAGTTTATCCTTAATGGCGGATTGCTGTTCCATGACATCTTTCACAGTACGTCCATGATAGCGTGTCGAACGTCTCTCATCTTCCAGCAGTAAATGAAAGGGTTCAAAGATGAATTTAGATACATGAGAGCCACGGAGTAAAGATAAAATTGTTTTAAAGCGATACTCAAGCCACAGATTCGAATAACAGCCAAGCAAATTAAAAAAGGCAAATAACAAATCATGAACACGAGATATACGTAGAATATCCTTACTGTGGATTTAATGAGAACAATAAAGTTTTTTATTTCATCAGAATGCGCTACTTCTTGTACTAGCGTAGAATGAATCTGATTCTTGTGCCGTCGGACAGTAAAATATATCCTTATATACACCACGAATGTGATAATGAAACCCAAAGCTGCAATAAGTGTACATAGAAGATCTCGAGTACTCGGAAGCCCCCACAGTATCATCAAAGAAATAAATGCACTGCACACCCATTTGCTGATCATCACAACAACAACACGCTTGTGAGTCACAAGCTCTTCATATCTGAGATGAAGATGAACAGCTAAGAACCTGTCTACACTTACAGCCAGAACACCAAGGAACGAAGCAGTTGAGAATAAATAACGTGAAATATTCAGCACTAGGTAAGTATTACAGTTAAGATTGTCCAGTTGTAACCACTTGACCAGAGAAAAAGTGTATATAGGTTGGCTAAACAAACCAACAGCAACATCAGAGCAGGCAAGGCTCAGCGGCAGAGTTTTTAAAGTTTTTGCCATTGCCGAAGTTTTGCATATAGTGTAGATTGTCACAATATTCAACATGATGGAGGTGTAAGTAAAAAAATTGTTAAAGATACAGTTGGCGACAAAAGTCGAAGAAAGACCTTTAAGCTCGGCGTATGTGAATAAATATTGCGAAGACTCGCCACAGTACAATTCGTCCATGATATCAACTCACTCATAAAAGATAGGACCCTCTATTCCAGACAAACACAATGTGTTGCGATATTACTCTTTGGGAAGACAGTTTCTCCTTATTTCGGGCAGTGATTCAAAATGTTACCTTTTCTCCCAAAAGTGATGAACTTCAACAAAAGGAATCCTCTTAATTCTCGTAATATGGGATTTTGGGATGTCAGCCAATGACAAAGAAAGAACTCACGTCAGACAAATTAATTCACATATGAAGGCAGTCAAGATGTTCAATTGTATTTTGAAATCGAAACTTTTCTCCCGAGGCTTGTTTTTTAATCATATACCTTAGAGATGTAAATACTCATACAAAAACAAGATAAAAAGTGTCCTTGAAAGCCTCTCTTGCTCCAGCCCCTAGCTCCGCTGTCCCTGAGGTATTCATGTATCACCATAAACGATACTCGAACGCCGATTGTAAAATTACGCCAGATGGCTGATTTGTTCTCCAAGATCTGTTCTTCGGTATTTCTATGAGAGCGCGTTGAATGTGTCTCACCTTTAGCAGTAAATGACAATGTGCTATGGACCTCTTTCTAATACCTCAATTCTCGCTATTTGTGAATCAGTTTTTTCAATAATCGTTCCCGTTAGAAGTAAATGCGTACAATTTGGGTTTCTATAGGAGAAAGCCATTAAAAATAATTCATCTGTCATGTATCCTACAAAACGAACGGTCGATATTTATTTTTTGGGGGGAGGGGGGCAGGGGATTCCGTAGTACACATGATTTATTCATATCAAAGTTTCCGTCGCTCTTAATTTAAAATCAGAATTAAAAACCAATAACGGTGGTTGCGGACTTAAGCTTCGGAAAAGTTTTCTTTTTCCTTGTAAATTTTCCCAAATAATTGCCAACTGTTTTGCCAAATCTCTGAAACCAGCTCTGACAACTAAATGACATGCCAGCTTCGAATAAAACAGAAGGAAACCTGTGCCATTCTTCTGCCTCAAAAGCAGAATTCCCAAATTACTCTGTAATAGTGGGAAACGAACTTTTTCCTTTTTAATAAAGAGTCAACGCTTTGACTACTCTTGATGTGTAATTTGAAGAAATTCTCCAGCAAACAGGTAATGAGAATGACAGAGATGATCAATTTAGGGATATGGTATTGAAAGTAAGATTCTCAGGACTAAAAAACAAATAAATATAAGGTATGATCGTGAGTGAAGGGAATAAACTTGCACGTCTGTCAGAAGTTAAAACTTTAATTGATCCTGCTATAAAACAGTATAGCGTCACATTGAGAGCGTCTCATAATACCTTCAGAAAAAAAAAAACAAAAAGGGATTAGCATTAACGAGGGAAGAAGAATCGATGTTAATAATTAGCTAATGAGTGGATTCAATACAAAAATGTATTAAACAACATACTTGAAAATTAAACAAACAAAGAAAAGCATCGAGTTTACCTCAACACTTTGAGGTAAAAACTTAGTGAAAGCAAAATGCTGCGTATGAAAACAAAAACAGACCAAATGTTACGAGACCAAAAGTTCCATTACGTATGTTTTATTAATATTTTAGCACATAGCTAACATAGCTAGCTGTCACTCTGGGATAAAATTTAAAATGAGCACAATATTTTTTCTTTACTCTTTGAATCGCATATTTCTTAATTCATCTCTGAACCCTGTAATTAACTGCTGGAATATGAGACACATTGGACACGTCATCGTAGACATACTGCGGAACATGTCTCGGAGATGAAATCGGCCAGCGTAATTTAAAATCGGTCCTCAGGTGTCTTTTGCATCAATAACTAAAATCTTCTGTGCGGCTAACAAGCACTTTGTGCGGTTTGCTGTCGATAGAGTAAACAGGGATTCAATAACATGTCCCAATGGCCAAAATTATTGTGCAGTTCAATTTTTTAATGACGTAATGTATTTAGGAATTGCAGTAGCAAAGACGAAGAGATTAAATTGAATAGTAAAGCTGGTTTCACTTTAGTGAGGTGTTGTTATTATGAAGGTACTTGAAGAGGAAGGAAATAGCAGGTACACGAGAGTCAGTTTTTTTCTTTAGTGAGATGTTGTTATCATGAAGGTACTTGAAGAGGAGGGAAATAGCCAACATTGAAAGAACAGCATCAACATGGATCTCAAAATAGACATGTAAAGATAACAACAAGCCGTTGGGACTCGGAAAAGGGTGACCACCAATGCTTATTCCTTTACACCCTAACATCAGTATGCATATTCTCCATACTGTTCTCTATACATTTCCAATGACACTGACAAGGAGAATTTGCTTAACAAGAAAGAACTGCTTTTATTTGGTGATCATTTCCAATTTTCTCATAACCTCAATGTGTGACGCAGGGTTGATGCTGTAAAGAGAAATTAGAAGCTAGTCACCCTTAGGGGTCAAAGGATTAATAAAGGTGACCGCTTGATGGAGGTGAAAATTACACTAACTAAGGGATACCATTTTCAACACTTTAACAAACGACCGCCCAAAACAGGGTGACCGCTAATGTGGTGCCGCTTCGTACAGGTGCCATTGTATTCCTATCTGACTCTTTGTAAAACGTCATGACAAGTTATTTATACTTGTCAATTAATTTTTTGTTCCTGCTGATCAATATTTTGACAAATTTCGCATAACTTAGTTCCTTCTAATATATAATTTTGGCCAAGAGATTGTAAATAGTTTATGATCTCTTGTTTTGGCCAAATCGAGAAATTAAAGTCCCGCGAAATTAATTAATTAAAAAAGCGCATTTCAAGTCTCATTTGCGAAGAAGCTCGTGGTTGTATGTATGCCTCCTTGAGGCTATCAAAAAAAATTTCAGTATTTCCTTTACACCCTTGCTAACTCTTCATTCTTCTGCTAAGTTCTTCATTCTTCAGCCTCCAAAACCGTAGAGCGTGCGTTTTTGTCGTTTCAGCGGGTATACAACGTCCATGGCGGTCACAGTCTTGCACTTAGCGTGCTCAGTGTATGTCACCGCGTCGCGTATTACGTTTTCGAGGAAAACTTTAAGAGCTCCATGAGTTTCTTCCCAAATGAGACCTGAAATGCGCTTTCTTATGTTTTATTAATATCCTAGTTAACATAGCTGTCACACTGAAATAAACGAAGGCAATTAAAATGAGCTTAATCTTAAGAACATGAACGAGAAATTGAATGAGCTCTACAAACGTGCAGTTACACTTGTTAAGCGAATGGATGTAATCAAGGAAGACTTATAATCATTTTCTTGTAGCTTCCTATCTCATCACCGGCCGCAACCATCTGCTGAGATCCAAAGACTGTTTACTTCAACGTTGAATGACGGAGGGTACTATCGTTGTTATCCTCAGTAAGGCTTGTGAGAAGTTTGCCCGCTAAAATATCGCAAACCATTCAGTATTTGTCTGAAATAGCGGCTCCTAGCGGAAATCATGAGCAAATTGTTTTGTAACCAGTCTTCGCAGTTTTTTCCCATATTCACCGAACTTGAAGATCTTCGTTCGACTTGTATCACCAACTGCGTCTTTAACATTTTTCTTACTTACACCGCCTTCATGTTGAATATTGTGACAATCTATGCCATACACAAAACTGCAACGATGCCAAAAACTCTGAAAACTCTGCTGCTAAGTCTTGCCTGCTCGGATGTTGCTGTTGGTTTGTTTATTCAACCGTTATACACTTTCTTTTTGATCAACTGGCTTCGATTAGACAATCCTGGCTGTAACACTCAACAGGTGCGGACGATTTTAGGTTATTTATTCTCAACCGCTTCGTTCCATGGTGTTGTGGCTGTAAGTGTAGACAGGTTCTTAGCTGTTCATCTTCATCTCAGATACCAAGAGCTTGTGACTCACAGGCGTGTTGTTATTGTTGTGATTGGCATATGGGTGTACAGTGCATTTTCCTCTTTGATGATATTTTGGGGGCTTCTTGGTACTCGGGATCTTATAAGTACAATTAATATAGCTTTCAGTTTTATTATCACACTCGTGGCGTACATCAGGATATATCTAACTGTACGACGGCACAAGAATCAGATTCGATCCATGCAAATACGAAACGAAGCTCATTCTGAAGAGATCAACTTCAGTGTCCTCATTAAATCCACAGTTGGCATATTCTACGTATATCTCGTATTTTTAATGTGTTATTTGCCCTATTTCATTTGCATAGCTGTTATTCAAATCTATAGCTCGAGTATCCCCTTAAAGAAACTTTTCCTTTACTCGCTGACTCTCGCGTATCTGAATTCATCTTTGAACCCTGTCATTTACTGCTGGAAGATGAGACACGTTCGACACGCTATCATAGACATACTGCGAAAGATGTCTTGGATCAGCAATCGGCCATTTCGGATCAACTACAATCGGTCATCGAGTGTCGTGCATATTGATAACTGATGCCTTCTGTGTGGCTTACAAACACTACATACAGTAGTTGTTTACTACAAAGTGAAATAGTGACAAACAAGATTGTACCGCATAAACTTTGTGATATGATCCAGCAGTCAAACGATCGCTTAGTTCTAATTTTAATTACTCAATAAATCGAATAATCTGTAGTGTGATTGGGAAAGGCTAATTTGAGCAAGAAAGCTGGTTTTGTCATCGATGGATAGTGAAATTGTAATCATGGATGTAAATAAAAGTAGGATACGACTCAAGATTTTATTCACATCAAGGCTTCTGTTGCTCTTAATTTCAAATCAGAATTTAAAACCAATAACGGTGGTTGCGGACTTAAGCTTCGGAAAAGGTTTCATTTTTCCCTTGTAAATTTTGCCCATAACTGCTAACTATTTCGCCGAATCTCTTAAAACTAGTACTGGCAACTAAGTGACATGCCAGCTTCAAATAAAACAGAAGGAAATGTTTTGCCATCCATCCTTCTGCCTCAAAAGCAGAATTCCCAAATTACTCTTTAGTTAATAGACAGACAACCCCTTGACTCATTACAACTCCATAGCGGATTAAATGTGACTTTCTTAAATGGGTGACACCGCTGGATTTTTTACCTCGAAGGCTCGGTTTATTCCTTTGGGCATTGCTTTCGGTGGCTGCCGAAAACGTGTCGGTTTTATTCGTTTCGAAAAAGGTGAGATATTTTGGAAGAAGACCAAAGGAACTGCGGAAGGTACTTCAAAAGACTTGGACAATAGTGTAATTAAGCTACCTTGCGCGAACAGACTTGTGATCTTGTATCCTTTTGTTTACATTGTCTTGAGATGAATGAACTCGAGATCGATTAACTGCAATTATTTGAATGGATTTAGTTTCTATTCACGGTGTATTTTTAGCCTTAATATGTTTTTAGGATTAAAGAGCGTCGCAAAAGATTTAAAAATGGATCTTGGACGAGTTGTTGTAATCACTGCGAAGAGCAAAAGCGAAAATAGTTTATCATTTCGAGCGCCGATCGTTTTGTTTTGATCCGAATCAAGCAGATTCCCGGGAGAGTTTATTTCATCTGTTAACAAAAGAAAAATATCTCACCTACATCAAAGAAGTTGCGCTCTTCACGATCTTCGGAAGCATGCCGGCATGTCGGCAAACTCATCGGAATGAATAAGTAATGAGAAAGAACAATAGCCTGAATATATGAATACTTAACAACCTCAATTTTCTGAGGTACACATTTAATCCGCTATGGAGTTGCCCTTAGGGAGTACCCTTAATGTGTAATTTGAAGAACTTCTCAAGCAAACAGGTAATAAGAATGAGAGAGATGATCAATTTGGGGACATAGTATGGATAGTAAGAATGTCAGGACTAAACAACAAATAAAAATAAGGTTTGATCATGAGCGAAGGGAATAAACTTCCAGTTCTTTCATTAGAAGTTAAAAACTTTAATTGATCCTATGATAAAAAGATATAGCGTCACATTGAGAGCGTCTCGTGATGCCCTCAGGAAGAAAAACAAACAGGAGCTAGTATTTACGAGGGAAGAAGAATCCATGTTAATCATTCGCTAGTGAGTGGATTCAAAACGAAAATGTATGATCAATATCCTTGAAAATTAACAAACAAAAAAGAGCATCGAGTTTGTCGTAACACTTTTGAGGTAAAAACGTAGTCGAAGTAGAATGCTGCATATGAAAAGGGAAACAGAGGTGGCTTTAGAGTTATTGATTATCCAGGAGATGTTTGCAGGTGGTTCTTGATAATAACGGGAGTTTTGAGAACTTAAAATTAAGTTTGTTATTTCTTTTGTTTATATGCAAATAACAGATAGATTTTGAAATCATTATGACAATTCTTTGCAATTTCTAGACAAGTTGATGGGTCAATAAAATGAAATGTATTGAAAAAATTAGTCTCGAAATAAAAGTGTTCAAAAGTTTGTTTATACAGGTAATCGACGGCTTAAATTTTGGGCACATCTATGATGATTATGTGGCAATTTGAAAATGCCTTTCAAAATATCGGAGAATATTTCGAAAACCCTCGTAAATGCGTATAATCTGAGTTCACAGCAGAAAGCCATTAAAGATAATTCATCTGTCATTTACCTCCTAAGAGACTGGTCATTATTTGTCACCTGTGGGGAGAGGGGGGTGTTAGAGGATCTTGGTCGAGTCACAACAATCCCTTCCATCTTTCCTTGGAGCCAGGAAAAATCGACGCTGTTACAAATAATCTCCCAGATTTTGAAAGACATCTTTAAATCATCACGTAATCGTAATGGATAATCCTGAAATTTAAGCCGTCGATTATCTGTCAAATAAAACAAACTTTTATAACGAGAATAACTTTTTGACTATATTTTACATAACTGACCCATGAACTTGTCTAGAAATTAGAAAGAATTGTTAAATTAATTCAAAAACCTATCTGCTATTGCGTCTAAGCGAAAGGAGATTACAAAGAAAAACATACTTAATTTTAAATTCATAAAATTCCCGGTGAGCTAGTGTCACGTAAAATCTCATTGAAACATATGCAGACTAATCAATAACTTTCGTTTTCGCATGCAGCACTCTGTTTTGAATAAATTTTTACCACAAAAGTGTAACCAAAGGCAATCGAAATACTCTTCGCTGTTTGTTTAGTTTTCAAGCATATCAATCAGCCCATTTTCGTTTTCCATTCACTCGATAGACAATGATAAACAATAATTTCCCTTTCCCTCTTAAATACGTGCTCCTGGTTTCTTCTCTTCCTGAGAAAAAACGTGACGCTCCAGATGTGACGCTATACCATTTCATCGTGGAATCATTTAAAGTTTTTAACTTCTAAAGAAAGAGCTAGAAGTTTATTCTCTTCACTCATGATCGTTATAATATATATATATTTGCTGTTTATTCCCGAGCATCTTACTATCAATACCATGTCCCTAAATTGATCTTCTTTGTCATTCTCATTATCTGCTTGCTCTAAACTTTCTTTAATTACACTTTAATAGGAGGAGTTAAAGAGTTGACTGTTTATTAATATGAGCACCGTATACTACTCCAACACGCTATTATAAGCCACTTAAATTATGTCTTAAATGTGCGTGAAAATTATCATAAACCAAGAAAGAACTATCCCGATCAGCATGGTCACGAGAGAAGTGAACTGTCGCAGTAAAATTCATTCATTTAAGATACAAGTTATATGCCATATCATCGGAAATAGTCAATTCCGTAGGAAATAGTGAAACGCAGCAATTGATCACATTAAGTTATTCAAAAGCTATTTTCGTTTTTTTTTTTGTGTTTTCCTATTTTCCAAACAAGCCTAGTTAATCGTCAGAATTGTGCATCATCTTTGCCAATCTCATTATCTGCTTGCTTTCAACTTTCTTTAAATTACACTTTAATAGGGGAGTTAAGGAGTTGACTGTTTTTTTAAGATGAGCACCGTATACTACTCCAACACGCTATTTTTAGCCACTTAAATTATATCTTAAGTCTTCCTGCAAATTATCATAAACCAAGAACGAACTATCACGATAAGCATGGTCACGCGAGAAGTGAACACTCGCAATAAAATTCAGTCATTTAAGATAAAAGTTATATGCCATATCATCGGAAATAGTAAATTAGTTAAAACGTTGTAATTGGTCACAACACGTTACTCAAAAGCTATTTTAGTTTTTTTTTTGTGTTTTCCTATTTTCCAAACAAGCCTAGTTAATCGTCAGACTTGTGCAAACGAAAGTAATAACGATGAAACTCTTTTTGATGTAAATAGTTCACATTGTCACAATGATGTTAGCAATACAAGTTATCCTTCGAAGTAAAAAGTGGTAAATTGAAAGGAAAATTCTGCAGGATGTCTGCTTACAGCGTGATCCATTCAGTACAATTAGCGCAAACAGATGCTTTTAACTCTATGCCCGTAGAAGGTTTTTCTCATTTAGGAACGAGCAATTATCTTCGCGGACTTTATCTTACTCCTTCTTAGGGTAATGCTTCTATGAAAAAAAAAATGATTACGTTGATATTAAAAACTAGAGTTATAGCAGTTTTTTAAAGATGCTTCGAGGGAATTCCCCTCTGATCAACATATGGCTAAATAAAAAAAATGACTTATCGAAGTTTTGAGCTATGTACTGTCGTGAGCCTAAACAGTTTTGTTCTGTTTCAACCTCCTTAGAATAGATAACCAGGTTGAGGTAAAAAGCAAATGAAGCTCGTTTAATTTAGGAATTAGCTGAGATACATCGATAACCAAACCAACTTTCCTGTTTAATTCTCCTCTTTCGTTCCACTCGTGAGAATCTGATGTTTTGTGTATTTGAAACTCGAGAGGATACCCAATGATTTGGCTGCTGAGTCACATCACTAAGTTTAGGTACAATGTTCTTTCTCCCTGTTTCCTTTGTGGTAAACAAACCGTGCACAGTCCTTGTTAGACACACAGAGTGGATCAGTTATGAACATGGACACCACTCGATGATTGATTGTAGTTTATCCGTAATTTATTTGCATCTTTCGAAGTAAGTTCACGATAGCGTGCCGAACGTGTCTCATCTTCCAGCAGTAAATGACAGGATTCAAAGATGAATTAAGAAATATGAGAGTCGATGAGTTAAGTAAAAATTGTTTTAAAGCGATACTCGAGCCATAGATTCGAATAACAGCCGTGCAAATTAAAAAAGGCAAATAACAAATCAACAACAAGAGATATACGTAAAATATGCTAGCTGTGGATTTAATGAGAACAATGAAGTTTTTTGTTTCATCAGAATAAGCTACTTCTTGTACTTGCATAGAATGAATCTGATTCTTGTGCTGTCGGACAGTTAAATATATCCTGGTGTACACCACAAATGTGACAATGAAACCGAAGGCTGCAACAACTGACTCTGTAATATTCCGAGTACTAAGCAGCCCCTACAATGCTATCGAAGAAACAAATGCACTGCACAATTATTTGCCGATAACCACCACCACAACAAGCTTGTGAGTCACAAGCTCTTGATATCTGAGATGAAGATGAACAGCTAAGAACCTGTCTACACTTACAGCCACAACACTAAGGAACGAAGCAGTTGAGAATAAATAACCTGAAATATTCAGCACTTGGTAAGTATTACAGTTAATATTTTCCAGTTGTAACCACTTGACAAGAAAGAAAGTGTATATTGCTTTGCTAGACAAACCAACAGCAACATCTGAGAAGGCAAGACTCAGCAGCAGAGTTTTCAAAGTTTTTGCCATAGCCGAAGTTTTGTGGATGGCGTAGATTGTCCCAATATCCAACATGATGGGGGTGAGTTATAAAATTGTTAAAAATGCAGTTGGTGTTAAAAGTCGAGCGAAGATATTTAAGTTCAGTGTATCGGGGAAAATAATCCAAAGACTCGTTACAAAATAATTCGTTCATGATATCAACTCACTCATAAAAGATAGGACCCTCTATTCCAGACAAACAGAATGTGTTGCGATTCTTTAGCAGGCCAGTCTCTCCTTATTTAGGGCAGCACATGTTGAGCTGATTCCACTTTCTGCGTAAAATCTTACCTTTTCTCCCAAAAGCGAAAAATTCATCAAAAATAATCCTCTTAATTCTCGCAATATGAGTTTTTGGGATGTAGAAGAGGCAGTCAAGATGTTCAATTGTATTTTGAAATCGATACTTTTCTCTCGAGGCTTGTTTTTTAATGATATTTCTTGAATATGTTAATACTCATACTAACACAAAATAAAATGTGTCTTTGAAAGCCTCCCTTGCTCCAGCCCCTAGCTCCGCCGTTCCTGAGGTATTTTGCAGTAATCGTTGCTGTTCAAAGGAGATGCATACAATTTGGGTTCTACAGCGGGAGAGCCATTAAAAAATAGTTCATCTGTCCTATATCCTACAAAAGGAACGGTCAGTATTCATTTTCTTTGTGGGGAGGGGGCAGAGGATTCAGTAGGACACATGCTTTATTCATAAGAAGGTTTCCGCCGCTTTTAATTTAAAATCAGAATAAAGAAACCAATAACGGTAGTTGCGGACTTAAGCTTCGGAAAAGCTTTCTTTTTTTTTCTTTGTAAATTTTGCCTATAACTACCAACTGTTTCGCCAAATCTCTTAAAACAAGCACTGACAACTAAATGACATGCCAGCTTCAAATGAAACAGGAAACTTATGCCATCCATCCTTCAGCCTCAAAACCAGAATTTCCAAGTTTCTCTGTAATAGTGGGAACGAACTTCTTCCTTTTAATAAACAGTCAACGCTTTAGCCACCCTTAATGTATAATTTGAAGAAATTCTCAAGCAAACAGGTAATAAGAGTGACAGAGATGATCAATTTAGGGATATGGTATTGATAGTAAGATTTTCAGGACTAAACAACAAATAAATATAAGGTATGATCATGAGTGAATGGAATAAACTTCCAGCTCTTTCATTAGAAGTTAAAAACTATAAAACAGTATAGCGTCACATTGAGAACGTCTCGTAATGCCCTCAGGAAGAAAAAGGAGCTAGTATTTACGAGAGAAGAAGAATCGATGTTAATCATTAGCTAATGAGTGGACTGAAGACGAAAATGGATTGATCAATATCCTTGAAAATTAAACAAGCCATAAAAAGCATGAGTTTGCGTCAACACTTTCGAGGTAGAAACTTAGTCGAAGCAGAATGCTGCGTATTAAAACGAAAACAGAGGTGGCTATAGAGTTATTGATTAGCCTGCAGATTTTTGCAGGTGGTTCTTGAGAATACCGGGAGTTTTGAGAGCTTAAAGTTAAGTATGTTTTTCCTTGTTATTTCCTTTGTTTAGATGCAAATAACAGATAGGTTTTGGAATCAATTTGACAGTTTCTAGATAACTTAATGAGTGGCAACAGAGCGGGGATCAGTTGTCGCCAAGAGAGTTTCGTGGTAGGAGGGGGAAGAGAGAAACTTGCCTTGGAGAATATTTCTAACAGCGTCGCTTGTCAGCTTTCTTAAAAGCCTACAAGGTACCTAGGAGGGAGGGGGTAATAGGAATATTTCAGTCTTATGGCCGGATAATGTTGTTTTTAACTTGACACAACCAAAATCCTCCTTAGGAAATAAATAAAACATCAAAAAGCCTTCAAGATGATAACAGTACATTCTGAACAATAAGCAAGTTTGGTTTAGTTATCTTAACCGAGAATAGGTTATGGAACTTTTGGTATCATCGATTTTATAACACAGACCTCGTTTTTCCTGAATGATTTTTTTCAGTAATCGTTGCTTTTAGAAGTCAAAGCGTATAATTTGGGTTTCTATAGCAGAAAAACTTTAAAACATTTCCTTTGTCATTTATTCCTCTCAAGGGACTCGTCATTCTTTATCGCCTGCTTTTTTTTTGAGGGGGCAGGTCGAGTCATAACAATATTTACATAGCCCTCCCCCTCCAAAAAATTTTCTAAGATTCCTGACCCCTCCCTCCCTTGTTGACAATTAATTAGCAGTCAATTTACTATTGTCTCCTTTTAATACTATGTTGGCGATAACGGCACCCCCCTCCGTTTTTCCTTAACCCTTTAACTCCCAAGATCTGATTGTTAATTCTCCCCTCTACCTGCTACACATTTCCTTGTAAATAATTTATAATAATTTAACGTTAGATCAAGGTAACAACTTCTATCCGATAAGTTTAGGTATTCTCATTACCTGTTCGTTGGATAATGTATGGATATTTTAGAGAGAAATTAGTTTTAAATCACTCCTAATAGTTAACGGGTTAAAGCCAGGAGAAATTGACGCTGTTTCAAATAATCTCCGAGATTTTGAGACATCTTCAAACTGTTACTTAGTCATCATGAATAAGCCCGAAATTTGAACCGTCGAGCATCTGTCAAAAAAAAGCTTTTAAGCACTTTTATTACGAGACTAATTTTTTGACTACATTTTACATAACTGACCCATTAGCTTGTCTAAAAATTGGAAAGAATTGTTAAATGATTTAAAAAAACCTATCGGTTATTGCGTCTAAACGAAAGGAGATTTCTAGGAAAAACATGCTTAATTTTAAGCTCATAAAATTGCCGGTCAGCTAGAATTATGAAAAATCACCTGACATCTGCGGGCTAATCAATTACTTTACTGTCACTTCTGTTTTGTTTTCGTATGCAGCATTCTCCTTTGACTAAGTTTTTATCTTCAAAGTGTAACCAAAGGCAAATGAACTGCTCTTCACTATTTGTTTAGTTTTCAAGCACATAGATTAATCCGTTTTCGTTTTCAATCCACTCAATAGACAATGATAAACAATAATTTTCCCTTCCCTCTTAAATACTTGCTCCTGGTTTCTTCCCTTCCTAAGGAAAAAAACCCTCCAAATGTGACGCTAAACCATTTCGTCGTAGGATCATTTTAATATTTAAACTTCTAACGAAAAAGCTGGAAGTTTATTCACTTCACTTATACCTCACATTTAATTGCTGTTTATTCCTGAGCATCTTACTATCAATACCATGTCCCTTAATGGATTATCTTTGTAATTCTGGCTCATTATCTGCTTGCCTTAAACATTCTTTAAATAACACATTAGTAGAGGAGTTGTGGAGTTGACTGTTTATTGATATGAGCACCGTATACTACTCCAACACGCTATTTTTGGCCACTTAAATTATGTGCACTTAAATCTTCCTGAAAATCATCATAAACCAAGAACTATATCTCGACCAGCATGGTCACGCGAGAAGTGAACTGTCGCACGAAAATTCAGTAAATTAAAATAAAAGTTGTATACCATATCCTTGAAAGAAGTAAACAATAAACGCTTTAATTGGTGACAACAAGTTACTCAAAAGCTATTTCCGTTTTGTTTTGTTTTTTTCCTATTTCCAAACCAGTCTAGTTAATCGTCAGACTTGTGCAAACGAAAGCAATAAAGATTAAAATCTTTCTAATTGCCAGTAGTTCACATTGTCACAATGATGTTGGCAATAAAAGTTACCCTTCAAAAGTGAAAAGTGGTAAATTGAAGGAAAATACTGCGTGATTTCTGCCTGCGACGTGATCCATTGATTATAATTAGTGCAAACAGATGCTTTACCACTTTATGCCCGTAAAAGTGTGTTGTCATTACCGTAAGAAAAATTTTCTTTACGGAGTTTATCTCACTCCTTCTTAGTGTCAGTGTCTCAATGATGTTAACAATAAAAGTCACCCTAAAAAGTGAAAAGTGGTAAACAGAAAGAAAAATACTCTAGGATCTCTGTCTCCAACGTGATCCATTCAACATAATTAGCGCAAACAGGTGCTTTATAACTCTTTGCCCTTAAAAGCTTGTTCTCATTAAGGTAAGATAAATTTTCTTCGCATCACTCCTTCTTAGGGTAATGCTTCTATGGAAAAAAATTGATTATATTGATAATAAAAACTCGCTTTTTCATGAGCTAAAGCAACGTTTTTGAACATGCTTCAAAGGAATTCCCCTCTTATCAACTTATGACTACATAAAAAAATGAGTTATCAAAGCTTTGAGCCTCGTACTGTGGTAAGCCTAAACAGTTTTGTTATGTTTTAACCTCCTTAGGATAGCCAACCAGGCTGAGCCAAAAAGCAAATGAAGCGCGTTTAATAAGAATTATTAAACGATAAGCAAACCAGCTTTTCTGTTTCATTGGCATCTTCCTTTCCACTTGTTATAATTTTTATGTATTGTGTATTGAAAACTCGACTGAATACACAATCATTGGCTGCTGAGTCATATCACTAAGTTTATGTAGAATGTTCTTTTTCCCTATTTCCTTTGTCGTAAACAAACCACGCAAAGTCCATGTTAGACGTACAGAGTGGATCAGTTATCAATTTGGACAACACTCAATGATCCATTGTAGTTTATTCGTAATGGCCGATTGCTCTTCCGAGACATCTTTCGCAGTATGTCCATGATAGCGTGTCGAACGTGTCTCATCTTCCAGCAGTAAATGACAGGGTTCAAAGATGAATTAAGAAATATGAGAGTCAATGAGTAAAGAAAAAAATGTTTTGAAGCGATACTCGAGCCCAAGATTCGAATAACAGCCGAGCAAATAAAAAAAGGCAAATAACAAATCAACAACAAGAGATATACGTAGAATAAGCTAACTGTGGATTTGATAAGAACAATAAAGTTTTTTATTTCATCAGAATGAGCTACTTCTTGTACTTGCATAGAGTGAATCTGTTTCTTGTGCCGTCGTACAGTAAAATATATCCTGGTGTACACAACAAAAGTGACAATGAAACCGAAAGCTGCAACAACTGACCCTATAAGATCCCGAGTACCAGGTAACCCCCACAACGTTATCAAAGAAACAAATGCACTGCACAACCATTTGCCGATCACCACAACAACAACACGCCTGTGAGTCACAAGCTCTTGATAACTGAGATGAAGATGAACAGCTAAGAACCTGTCTACACTTACAGCCACAACACCAAAGAAGGAAGCAGTTGAGAATAAATAACCTGAAATAATCAGCACTTGATAAGTATCACAGTTAAGATTGTCCAGTTGTAAGCACTTGACCAGAAAGAAAGTGTATAATGGTTGGCTAAACAAACCAACAGCAAGGTCCGAGAAGGCAAAACTCAGCAGCAGAGTTTTCAAAGTTTTTGCCATTGCCGAAGTTTTGTGGATAGCGTAGATTGTCACAATATTCAACACGATGGAGGTGTGAGTTATAAAATTGTTGAAAATGCAGTTGGTGATAAAAGTCAAACGCAGATCTTTAAGTTCTGTGTATGTAGGAAAATAATCCAAAAATTCTTTACAAAATAACTCGTTCATGATATCAACTCACTTATAAAAGATAGGACCCTCTATTCCAGACAAATTGAACGAGTTGCGATTCTTTAGTAGGACGGTTTCTCCTTATTTCGGGCAGCGATTCTTTGGCTGATTCTACATTCTGCCTAAAACGTTACCTTTCCTCCCAAAAGTGGTGAACATCGACAAAAGGTATCCTGTGCTTGAGGTATGGGTTTTAAAGTTGTAAGCCAATGATAAAGAAAGAACTTACGTCAGATAAATCAACAGACGTAAGCGGTCAAGATGTTCGACTGTCTTTTGGAATAGACAGTTTTCTCCGAGGCTTGTTTTTCAATCATATATCTTGGAGATGTTAATACTTCAACTAAAACAAAATAAAATGTGTCCTTGAAAGCCTCCCTTACCCCAGCCCCTAGCTCCGCCGTCCCTGAGGTAAAATCAACATGAACGACACTTGAACGCCGATTGTAAAATTACGCCAGATGGCTGATTTGTTCTCCAAGATATGTTCTGCGGTATTTCTATGAAAGCGCGTCGAATGCGTCTCACCTTTTAGCAGTAAATGACAATCCACTATGGAACTCTTTCTAATAACTCAGTTCTCGTTATTTGAGAATCAGTTTTTGCAGCAATCGTTGCTGTTAGAAGTAGATGCATACTATTTGGGTGTCTACAGCAGAATGCCACCGAGTATATTTCATCTGTCATTTATCCCACAAAAGGAACGGTCATTATTCATTTTTCAAAATCAATTTCAATTTCAAATCGTCACGTAATCGTCATGGATAAGCCCGAAATTTGAGCCGTTGATTACCTATCAAAAGAAAAGCTTTAAAGCACTTTTATCACGAGACTAATTTTTTGACCACATTTTACATAACTGACCCATTAACTTGTATAGAAATTGGAAATAATTGTTAAATAAATTCAAAAACATATCTATTACTGCGTCTAGGCGAAAGGCGATCACAAGAAAAAACGTACTTAATTTTAAGCTCATAAAATTCCCGGTCAGCTTATATCATGTAAGATCACCTGAAGACATCTGCCGACTAATTATTAGCTTAAGAGACACCTCTGTTTTCGTTTTCATATGCAGCATTCTACTTTGAATAAATTTTTACCCCAAAAGAGTAAGAGGGTCCCAATGGGGTTAACCGTTAGCCGTAAAACGGCCAAAATATTTAGCCGTTAGACGTAAAAATTGACAAATTTTAACCGTTAGTCGTAAAAGAAGTTAACCGTAAAAAAATATCTCTGGTGGAAACAATGGAAATGTGTTAACCACTAGCCGGAAATTGGTCAAAATTTTAACCGATAGCCGTAAAAGCCATCACCCCATTGAGACCCTCGAGTAAGGGAAGGTACTTTTTTATTATGGGGGTGAGGAGGGGGGTGGGGGGGGTGGGTCGCACTTCACAGAATGGATTAATGTATGACTCTTCACAAATACCTACACAAAACATCTGACCCTCCCTCATCTCCTCCAAGACAAAAATAACCGGAAGTGAAAATAATTAACCGGAAGTGTTATTCACACAACTGCGTCTGCGCTCAAACTAGTTAATTGCGTGGCGTGTAATTGCACGGTAAAAACTTGAAAATGGGCAAGGACTAACGAGGAACAGAAGGAGGAAATTGCGCTTGTGGTGAAAGCGAGGATTTCGTGAGGTCAGATGGAGCAACTTGTGGATATTGTGGCTGTTTGCCGACTCGCCATTCTGAAAAGGATGCCCGCTAGACCCCGGACTCTGTTGGTGGCACATCGGGTGCGGGAACAAGTGAAAGTGCAAGTCCACAGAAGTGGAAAGATGAAGACCTGGGGTGATTCCCGGACCCAAAGGGCGAATATACTGAATTCTCAAATAATATTCTGCCAAAATGCTATGTGTCCTTTTGGACCACTTGTTCCTACATGGAACGGTTTCGCCGCTGTTTCGTGACTGAAAGAAAAGCGCCAATGGGAAGTCCGCGAGGCTTTGAAAGCAATAGCAATAAATCACAAGTTGGCTTTTGTGACTTCTGATAATCCCGCGGCTGCCGTGAGATTCATGGAGGGAAATGTTAGCGCAAAACGCCATGACGCTACCACTATTAAGAACAACATTGATGACCTTTCGAAGCCGAAGATCAAAATCGAGCTGAATGCGAAAGTAACTGAAAATGGTGATGCGCTGTTCGATTCAAACGGACGGGATATTTAATCTGGCCATAAATTTAGTCCTAATGCGAATGAAGAACTCCCGGAGGAAGTCGCGAATACCAAAGCAGAACCGCCACCAGAACCCCGCGCGGAAACATAACGGCCGTTGTAATATCGTGTACCTGTGTAGTTGATGTTGCCTATTTTTTGTAGCTGCAGCAAGGCTTAATATTATACAAAGAATGTAAAGAGAATTAAATTGCTTCTTTCGTTTCTACGTTTGTTTGTAGTCCATGTTCATTTCTTTGATGATATTTTGGGGGCTTCTTAGTACTCGGAAACTTATAAGAATAATCATTGCTGCTTTCAGTTTTCTTATCACATTTGTGGTGTACATCAGGACATATCAAACTGTACGACGGCACAAGAATCACATTCAGTCCATGCAAATACGAGACGAAGCTCAGTCTGAGGAGATAAAAAACTTAACTGTTCTCATTAAATCCACAGTTGGCATATTCTACGTATATCTCGTGTTTTTGATTTGTTATTTGCCCTATCTCATTTGCATGGCTGTTATTCCATTGACCCTCATGTATCTAAATTTATCTTTGAACCCTGTCATTTACTGCTGGAAGATGAGACACGTTCGACACGCTATCATGGACATACTTCGAAAGATGTCTTGGAACAGCAATCGGCCATTTCGGGTAAACTACAATCGGTCATCGAGTGTCGTCCATATTGATAACTGATCTCCTCTGTGTGGCTTACAAAGACTATACACAGTAATTCTTTAGGACAAAGTGAAATAGGAACAAACAAGATTGTACATAAACTTAGTGATATGGCCCGGCAGCCAATTTTAATAGTTCCAATTTTAAGTACACAATATATCGAATAATCACAACTGGAAGGGCAGAGGCTACTTTGAGCTAGAAAGCTGGCTTTGTCATCGATCGATCATGAAATTGTAATTATGGGTGCAAATAAAAGTAAAATAGGACACATGCTTTTATTCATATTAAGGTTTCCGTCGCTCTTAATTTCAGATCAGACCAGTAACGGTGGTTGCGCTCTTGAGCTTCGGAAAAGTTTCTTCTTTGGCTTGTAAATCTTGCCCATGACTGCCAACTGTTTCGCCGAATCCCTTAAAACTAGCACTGACAACTAAATGAGATGCCAGCTTCAAATAAAATAGAAGAAAACCCGTGCCAGCCATCCTTCTGCCTCAAAAGCAAAATTCCTAAATTACTCCTTAGTAATGGAAAACGAACTTCTTCCTATTATATACAGTCAACGCCTTGACTCTTTGAATGTGTTATTTAAAGAAATTCTCAAGCAATTTGGGGACATGGTATTGATAGTAAGATTCTCAGAACTAAACAACAAATGAATCTAAGGTATAATCATAAGTGAAGGGAATAAACTTCCAGCTCTTTCATTAGAAGTAAAAAAAATTCAAATGATCCTACGATAAAACGGTATAGCGTCGCATTGCGAGCGTCTGGTAATGCCGTCAGGAAGAAAAACAAGCAGGAGCTAATATTTACGAGGGAAGAAAAATCGATGTTAATCATTGGCTAATGAGTGGCTTCATAACGAAGATAGATTAAGCGACATACTTGAAAATTACACAAACAACGAAAAGCATCTAGTTTGCCTCAACACTTTTGTGGTAAAAACTTAGTCGAAGCAGAAACTGCCTATGAAAACGATAACAGAGGTGGCTATAGAGTTATTGATTAGCCCGCGCATGTTTGCAGGTGGTTCTTGATAATACCGTGAGTTTTGAAATTAAGTATGTTCTTCCTTGTTATCTCTTTGCGCTTAGATGCAAATAACAGATAGGTTTTGACATCAATTTGACAATCCTTTTCAATTTCTAGACAAGTTAATGGATCAATAAAGTGAAATGTAGTGAAAGCATTAGTCTCATAATAAAAGTGTTGAAAAATTTATTTTTACAGATAATTGACGGTTTAAATTTCGGGCATATCTATGATCGAGTGTCTTCCACATCAATAGCTGAAATCTTCTGTGTGGCTAACAAGCGCTTTGTTTGGATGTTTGCTGTCGTTAGAGTAAACAGGGATGGGAGATAAGAAATTGTATTTAGACTCAATGATGTCCCAATGGCCAAAATTATTGGTCACTTCAATATTTTAATGAAATAATCTGTGAAGGAATTGCAGTCGGTAAGACGGAGAGATTACATTGAATAGTAAAGCCCGTTTTACTTTAGTGAGATGTTGTTATTATGAAGGTTCTCGAAGAAGAAGGAATTGGGAGACATGATATTATGTGCATCAAGGTTTTCGTCGTCTCTTTAAAATCAAAATAGAATCTCGATGAGAAAAAAACAACAACAAAATAAAAGAACAGAATCAACATGGATCACAACATAGACATGTAAAAGTAACAACAAGCCGTTGTGACTCAGGAAAGGGTGACCGCTACTGCCTAACCCTTGACACCCCTAACATCAGTATGCATATTCTCCACACTGGTCTCTATACATTTCCAATGACACTGATAAGGAGAATTTGCTTTCTATTTTTCTCATAACCTTAATGTGTGATGCAGGGGTGATGCTGTAAAGAGAAATTAGATGCTAGTAACTCCCAGGGGTCAAAGGGTTGATATAGGTGACCGCTTGATAGAGGTGAAAATTGCACAAACTAAGGGATACCATTTTCAGCACTTTAACAACTGACCTCCTAATACAGGGTGACCGCTAATACGGTGCTGCTTCATAGAGGTGCCATTATTTTCTTATCTGACTCCTTGTAAAACGTCATGGCAAGTTATTTATACTTGTTAATTAATTCTTTGTTCCTGCTGATCGGTATTTTGACAATTTTCGCTTTACTCAGTTCCTTCTAATATATACTTTTGACAAAGAGATTGTAGACGATTTATAACCTCTTGTTTTGGCCGAATCGAGAAATTAAAGTCCTGCGAAATTAAGTCACCGCTAAAACAAGTACTGAATGATTTATTATAGTCGAAAAGTATCTCTCAAAAGAAACTTTTAACAATTTTTTAACAAGGTTTGTTTTCTAAATAGACTCGTTAAACATGTTAATACTATTTTCATACTTTTACAGCACAAAAACCCGAGAGTAACCCGTGTCTAAGCTACGCCGACATGGCTAATCAAGAAAAACTCATCCTTTAACAAAGATCTGAACCATCTGCAGCAATATTTGGCCTAATTGCTAAAACGTCGAATTTAAGCCACAGGTGTTGTCGTTGTTATAAATAGAATACTTTTTGGGTTCGGATTGCATCCCAGTATACAGTCATTGCACAAGTCCTTGTTAGTGACATGCAAAATAAAATGTGAAGTATGAAATGTTAATCAACTCATTTGCAGTATTTTTTTTTCGCCTTCATGGGCCGTTTGAAGCGTCTTTTTACTAAATTACTTCTGGACGCAGACGCCTCAAACGGCCCATGAAGGCTAAAAATATCACAAGTGCGTCGATTAACATTTCATTGAACTTTATTGAGATATTCAGATCGAGATTTGACTTAGATATGCCGGCAATTTTCAGAGCCTTATTCATAACCCTCACATATTCTGTTCTAATTAACCATGAACACATAGTGTGGTCCACCCGTAGAATGACACTAAGTGAAGACGGTTTGCAAATTACGCAAGATGGCTGATTTCTTCCCAAGACATGTTCCACAGCATGTCCATGATAGCGTGTCGAATGTGTCTCATCTTTCAGAAGTAAATGGCAGGTTTCAAAGACGAATTAAGAAATGTGAGAGTCAATGAGTAAAATCAAAAATACTAAGCTCATTTTAATTGCTTTCATTTATTCCAGAGTGGCAGCTATGTTTATTACGATGTTAATAAAACATAAAAAAGCGCATTTCAGGTCTCATTTATGAAGAATATCGCAGAGTTCTCCAAGGTTTCTTCGAAAACATGATAAGCGACGCGGTGACATACACTGAACACGCTGAGCGCAAAACGGAGGCCAGATGGACATTGTATACGCGCTGAAACGACAAGGACGCACGCTGTACGGCTTTGGAGGCCGAAGAATGAAGAACTGACATGACGGATAAACTTTGGAGTTAGCAAGCGTGTGAAGGAAAGACTAAAATTTTAATGATAGCCTTCAGAAGGACTGCAAGCTCTTAATTATGTTTTACTTTTGCGTACATTATTAATTTTCATTATTTCCCCAAGTGATACCTACTTAATTTCGTGTATCTGTGTACTTGATGTTGCTTATTTTTTTTGTAGCTCTAGCAAGGCTCAATGTTATACAAAGAATACAAAGAGAATTAAATTGCTTCTTTCGTTTCTACATTTGTTTGTAGTCCATGTTCATTTTACTGCGCCTCATCTGTATCAATGGGGGGAATAAGGCGAGCTTAGTATGGCGCATATGTAGCATGTAAACCCCAAAGAACCATGTTCAGAATATTTAAACGCAAATTACGAATAAAGCAGGCGTGTCGAAATAACAAAACCAGTCTTATCCACACGGGCATCGGAACAGTGGGTAACACCATAATTAACGAATGAGAATCCGAAACAAGAGCAGGCGGACCGTCAAAAGCACGGAATAGCCCAAGTGATACTTTTTTAGACATTTACTCCGACGAAACGCAAACGGTCGAAACTTCTGTTTTTACATTATCAAGTCAGATAAAATCAAATTGTCTCGTAATACCCCCACCGAAGTAGCACAGTTTCCTCCAAAACGCGCCCCCTTCGTTCATTTACGGTTTTGATTTCTGCCAAAAACTTAACGGTTTCGCTCAAATTCAGTAGCCTGTGGACTATTATAATTTCGTACTCAGATCTTACCGTTTATCTGTAAGGGAAATGTAGGTTCCAACCGCTTGGCTGTGAAAGGGGTGGGTACGAGACTATCTACGAGCATACCATCTCTGCCCGTGAGAAGGCTTGAGACGAATCGGGGAGAGGTCTGCCGGGGGTCCGGCACTACCTGCTGACCTCTAGCTGACTACTCTACAGAGGACAATGGAGAATTGGCTGCCATTGAACTGCCAATAAGGTAGCTAAGGATTATAAGAATATTACAGAGGCGTGTGGGGGAGTCAGGTAAATTCTATCGTGACAGCCAAAATCATCCGCCCCCAACTCCCGTCCTGCGATAAAGAATGATCAGTTCGTCATTAAGCCACTCATTTGTTCAGTGTTTGTTTTAAATTTATAGAACATGAACAAGAAATCCAACGAGCTGTACAAACGCACTGTTACACGTGTTAAGCGAATGTTGGTAATCAAGGAAAACTGATAATTAACTTATTTTCTTTTAACTTCCTATCGCAGAACCGGCCGCAACCGTCTGCCGAGATCCAATCACTGTTTACTTCAACGTTGAATGAAGGAGGGTACTATCGTTGTTATCCTCAGTAAGGCTTGTGAGAAGTTGGCCTGCAAAAATATTTGTCTGAAATAGCGGAAATCATGAACAAATTGTACTGTAACCAGTTTTCGCAATTTTTGCCCATATTCACCGAACTTGAAGATCTTTGTTCGACTTGTGTCGCTAACTGTGTCTTTAACATTTTCCTTCGTTCATCTTCATCTCAGATACCAGGGGCTTGTGACTCACAGGCGCGTTGTTATTGTTGTGATTGGCATATGGATGTATAGTGTATTTGTATTTGTTTCTTTGATGATATTGTGGTGTTGATGATATAGTACTCGGGATCTTGTAGGTACAGTTAATTTTGCTTTCAGTTTTATTATCACATTCGTGGTGTATATCAAAATATATCTAACTGTGCGACGGCACAAAAATCATACTCAGTCCATGCAAATACGAAACGAAGCTTAGTCTGAGGAGATAAAAAACTTTATTGTCCTCATTACATCCACAGTTGGCATATTCTACGCATATCTCGTGTTTTGAATTTGTTTTTTGCCCTACCTCATTTGCAAGGCTGTTATTCAAATCCACGGCTCGAGTATCGTTTTTTTGATGAGTTCTCACGCACTGAAAGACGATCACACTCAACTCGGCAAAAACTCGGTAAATTGAAAGAAGAATGCTCCAGGATCTCTGCCTGCAACTTGATCCATTCAACAAAATCTGCGCAAACAGATGCTTTATAACTCTATGCCCGTAAAAAACTTGTTCTCATTAAGGTAAGTGCAATCTTCTTCGCGGACTTTATCTCACTCCTTAGGGTAATACTTCTTTAGAAAAAATTGATTATATTAAAAATTTGTTAGATTATATTCTGTGGCAATTCTAAAATGTCTTTCAAAATCTCAGAGAATATTTCTAAAAGCCTCAATTTTCCTGGTTTTCACGAACAACAGAACGGGGATCAAACTTCACCAAGGGAGTTTCGGGGGGGAGGGAGGGGATGATCAGTCGTCGCCAATAAAGAGAGATTATTAAAAACTAACACGCTTTTAAGGAGGGAGGGGGTAATAAGAATATTACAATCTTATGGGGGATAATGTTGTTTTTATCTTGACACAACCAAAATCCTCCTTAGGAAATAAATAAAAGATAAAAAAGATTCCAAGATTACAACAATACGTTCTGAACAATTAAGCAATGTTTGGTTTAGTTATCTTAACCGATAATCAGTTATGGAACTTTCGGTATCACCGGTTTTCTAATAATTTTAATATGAGTTTCTACAGAGGAGAGCCATTAAAAAAAGTTCACGTGTAATATATCTTCCTGGGAGACTGCTCATTATTTATCGCCTGTGAGGGGAGGGGAAGGCGTTAGAGGATCTTGGTCGAGTCACAACAATGTTTACACAGCCCCCATAGGGTTCTAAGATTCCTACGACCCCTCCCTCCCTTGTTGACAGTTGATTGGCAGTCAATTTACTATAGTCCCCTATTAATACTCTGTTGGCGACGACTGCCCTCCCCCCCCCCCCCTTCCGCTTTCCTTAACCCTCTAACTCCCAAGATCTGAATGTTAATTCTCCCCTCTACCTGCTACACATTTTCTTGTAAATAAGTTACAAGAATTTGATGTTAGGTCAAGGTAACAACTTCTACCTGATAAGTTTGAGTATTCTCATTACCTGTTCGCTAGATAATGTATGGATATTTTAGAGAGAAATTAGTTTTAAATCATTCCTGGGAGTTAAAAGGTTAAAGCCAGGAGAAATCGACGTTGTTACAAATAATCTCCAAGATTTTTAAAGACATCTTCAAATCATTACGTAATCATCATGGATAAGTCCGAAATTTGAGCCGTCGATTATCTCAACAAAAGCTTTGAAGCAATTTTATTACGAGACTAATTTTTTTGACTACATTTTACATAATTGACACATTAACTTGTCTAGAAATTGGTCGGCGTTTTAGGTAGGATTTTCTTTCGCCACCGCGGCTGAAAAACAGCTCAAACAACGAAAACCCTGTAAAAAGCACTGCTTTTTGGTTGTCGGTTTGGAAAAAGGGCTGTTTAGAGAAGTTAATTGCCAAGGAAATCGAAAATTACGAACCAACCCAGCTTGACACTTTGCTCGAGCGATGCAACGCCGAAATTAAAAACAAACATGGTTAATCCTCAGAAACGACGATTCCATTTAATCGAAAGTGATCCGGACACAGACTGAACAATTCCTTTCTTGAACTGTTTAGCCGGACTTTGACCTTTTTTGCGCCTAAAAGGTGTGAACATATCATTGAAGAAATGTAAAATGCTTCCGTGTTTACATAGCCTGATGTAAACACGCGGGAGGTTGGGAGAACACGAGATAAGCGTAGGAAACCACGACACGAAGCGGAGTGGTTTCCAGCTTATCGAGTGTAAATAACTGATGAAAGAGGAACGAAAACCGTGTTTACATACGCTCATGTAAAATGGTTTTATGGCCAATCAGAGCGCGCGTACTATTTGAATTATTTTATAATACATATTACTGTTTTGATCGTACGCGGTTGATTTGACCAAACGCACAGTTTGAATAAATTATTTTTGCACTTGATGCGCGCGCTTTGCTTATGCCTAATTATGATAAGCTATCTCGTATTTTTTCATGTTTATTATGAACACGTAATCATATGATTTTTCTCTTGCAATTTGGAATAAATATTTTTTCAAAGACCACAAATTGCACTCACCCTACTGGCTCGTAAAATGTTGTTAGTCTTTAAAAAAATTTACTCGTACTTATTTATTCCAAATTGCACTCGAAATCATGTGATTACCAATACAAATTATGTACACTTAAATCTTCTTCCAAATTATCGCAAACCAAGAAAGAACCATTTCGATCAGCATGGTCACGCGAGAAGTGTGCCGTCACAGTAAAATTCAGTAATTAAAAATAAAGGTTGTATACCATATCATCGGAAGAAGTAAATAATAAACACTTTAATTGGTCACAAGCTACTGATATCGATATCTCCATGATATCAACTCACTCATAAAAGATAGGACCCTCTATTCCAGACGAACACAATGTGTTGCGATGTTACTCTTTGGGAAGACAGTTTCTCCTTATTTCGGGCAGTGATTCTCTCAAAATGTTACCTTTCCTCCCAAAAGTGATTAACTTCAACAAAAGGAATCCTCTTAATTCTCGCAGAGGGATTTTGGGATGTCAGCCAATGACAAAGAAAGAACTTACGTCAGACAAATTAATTCACATATGGAGGCAGTCAAGATGTTCAATTGTATTTTGAAATCGACATTTTTTTCTCTCGAGGCTTGTTTTTTTAATCATATACCTTAGAGATGTTAATACTCATACTAAAACAAAATAAAAGTGTCCTTAAAAGCCTCCCTTGCCCCAGCCCCTAGCTCCGCTGTCCCTGAGGTATTCATGTATCACCATAAACGATACTCGAACGCCGATTGTAAAATTACGCCAGATGGCTGATTTGTTCTCCAAGATATGTTCTTCGGTATTTCTATGCGAGCGCGTTGAATGTGTCTCACCTTTAGGAGTAAATGACAATGTGCTATGGACCTCTTTCTAATACCTCAATTCTCGCTATTTGCGAATTAGTTTTTCTCAATAATCGTTCCTGTTAGAAGTAAATGCGTACAATTTGGGTTTCTATAGGAGAAAGCCATTAAAAACAATTCATCTGTCATGTATCCTACAAAACGAACGGTCGATATTTATTTTTTGGGGGGAGGGGGGCAGGGGATTCCGTAGGGGATTCCATGATTTATTCATATCAAAGTTTCCGTCGCTCTTAATTTAAAATCAGAATTAAAAACCAATAACGGTAGTTGCGGACTTAAGCTTCGGAAAAGTTTTCTTCTTTTCCTTGTAAATTTTACCAAATAATTGCCAACTGTTTTGCCCAATCTCTGAAACCAGCTCTGACAACTAAATGACATGCCAGCTTCAAATAAAACAGAAGGAAACCTGTGCCATCCTTCTGCCTCAAAAGCAGAATTCCCAAATTACTCTGTAATAGTGGGAAACGAACTTTTTCCTTTTTAATAAAGAGTCAACGCTTTGACTACTCTTGATGTGTAATTTGAAGAAATTCTCCAGCAAACAGGTAATGAGAATGACAGAGATGATCAATTTAGGGATATGGTATTGAAAGTAAGATTCTCAGGACTAAAAAACAAATAAATATAAGGTATGATCGTGAGTGAAGGGAATAAACTTGCACGTCTGTCAGAAGTTAAAACTTTAATTGATCCTGCTATAAAACAGTATAGCGTCACATTGAGAGCGTCTCATAATACCTTCAGAAAAAAAAAACAAAAAGGGATTAGCATTAACGAGGGAAGAAGAATCGATGTTTATAATTAGCTAATGAGTGGATTCAATACAAAAATGTATTAAACAACATACTTGAAAATTAAACAAACAAAGAAAAGCATCGAGTTTACCTCAACACTTTGAAAGCAAAATGCTGCGTATGAAAACAAAAACAGACCAAATGTTACGAGACCAAAAGTTCCATTACGTATGTTTTATTAATATTTTAGCACATAGCTAACATAGCTAGCTGTCACTCTGGGATAAAATTTAAAATGAGCACAATATTTTTTCTTTACTCTTTGAATCGCATATTTCTTAATTCATCTCTGAACCCTGTAATTAACTGCTGGAATATGAGACACATTGGACACGTCATCGTAGACATACTGCGGAACATGTCTCGGAGATGAAATCGGCCAGCGTAATTTAAAATCGGTCCTCAGGTGTCTTTTGCATCAATAACTAAAATCTTCTGTGCGGCTAACAAGCACTTTGTGCGGTTTGCTGTCGAAAGAGTAAACAGGGATTCAATAACATGTCCCAATGGCCAAAATTATTGTGCAGTTCAATTTTTTAATGACGTAATGTATTTAGGAATTGCAGTAGCAAAGACGAAGAGATTAAATTGAATAGTAAAGCTGGTTTCACTTTAGTGAGATGTTGTTATTATGAAGGTACTTGAAGAGGAAGGAAATAGCAGGTACACGAGAGTCAGTTTTTTTCTTTAGTGAGATGTTGTTATCATGAAGGTACTTGAAGAGGAGGGAAGTAGCCAACATTGAAAGAACAGCATCAACATGGATCTCAAAATAGACATGTAAAGATAACAACAAGCCGTTGGGACTCGGAAAAGGGTGACCACCACTGCTTATTCCTTTACACCCTAACATCAGTATGCATATTCTCCATACTGTTCTCTATACATTTCCAATGACACTGACAAGGAGAATTTGCTTAACAAGAAAGAACTGCTTTTATTTGGTGATCATTTCCAATTTTCTCATAACCTCAATGTGTGACGCAGGGTTGATGCTGTAAAGAGAAATTAGAAGCTAGTCACCCTTAGGGGTCAAAGGATTAATAAAGGTGACCGCTTGATGGAGGTGAAAATTACACTAACTAAGGGTTACCATTTTCAACACTTTAACAAACGACCGCCCAAAACAGGGTGACCGCTAATGTGGTGCCGCTTCGTACAGGTGCCATTGTATTCCTATCTGACTCTTTGTAAAACGTCATGACAAGTTATTTATACTTGTCAATTAATTTTTTGTTCCTGCTGATCAATATTTTGACAAATTTCGCATAACTTAGTTCCTTCTAATATATAATTTTGGCCAAGAGATTGTAAATAGTTTATGATCTCTTGTTTTGGCCAAATCGAGAAATTAAAGTCCCGCGAAATTAATTAATTAAAAAAGCGCATTTCAAGTCTCATTTGCGAAGAAACTCGTGGTTGTATGTATGCCTCCTTGAGGCTATCAAAAAAAATTTCAGTATTTCCTTTACACCCTTGCTAACTCTTCATTCTTCTGCTAAGTTCTTCATTCTTCAGCCTCCAAAACCGTAGAGCGTGCGTCTTTGTCGTTTCAGCGGGTATACAACGTCCATGGCGGTCACAGTCTTGCGCTTACCGTGCTCAGTGTATGTCACCGCGTCGCGTATTACGTTTTCGAGGAAAACTTTAAGAGCTCCATGAGTTTCTTCCCAAATGAGACCTGAAATGCGCTTTCTTATGTTTTATTAATATCCTAGTTAACATAGCTGTCACACTGAAATAAACGAAGGCAATTAAAATGAGCTTAATCTTAAGAACATGAACGAGAAATTGAATGAGCTCTACAAACGTGCAGTTATACTTGTCAAGCGAATGGATGTAATCAAGGAAGACTTATAATCATTTTCTTGTAGCTTCCTATCTCATCACCGGCCGCAACCATCTGCTGAGATCCAAAGACTGTTTACTTCAACGTTGAATGACGGAGGGTACTATCGTTGTTATCCTCAATAAGGCTTGTGAGAAGTTTGCCCGCTAAAATATCGCAAACCATTCAGTATTTGTCTGAAATAGTGGCTCCTAGCGGAAATCATGAGCAAATTGTTTTGTAACCAGTCTTCGCAGTTTTTTCCCATATTCACCGAACTTGAAGATCTTCGTTCGACTTGTATCACCAACTGCGTCTTTAACATTTTTCTTACTTACACCGCCTTCATGTTGAATATTGTGACAATCTATGCCATACACAAAACTGCAACAATGCCAAAAACTCTGAAAACTCTGCTGCTAAGTCTTGCCTGCTCGGATGTTGCTGTTGGTTTGTTTATTCAACCGTTATACACTTTCTTTTTGATCAACTGGCTTCGATTAGACAATCCTGGCTGTAACACTCAACAGGTGCGGACGATTTTAGGTTATTTGTTCTCAACCGCTTCGTTCCATGGTGTTGTGGCTGTAAGTGTAGACAGGTTCTTAGCTGTTCATCTTCATCTCAGATACCAAGAGCTTGTGACTCACAGGCGTGTTGTTATTGTTGTGATTGGCATATGGGTGTACAGTGCATTTTCCTCTTTGATGATATTTTGGGGGCTTCTTGGTACTCGGGATCTTATAAGTACAATTAATATAGCTTTCAGTTTTATTATCACACTCGTGGCGTACATCAGGATATATCTAACTGTACGACGGCACAAGAATCAGATTCGATCCATGCAAATACGAAACGAAGCTCGTTCTGAAGAGATCAACTTCAGTGTCCTCATTAAATCCACAGTTGGCATATTCTACGTATATCTCGTATTTTTAATGTGTTATTTGCCCTATTTCATTTGCATAGCTGTTATTCAAATCTATAGCTCGAGTATCTCCTTAAAGAAACTTTTCCTTTACTCGCTGACTCTCGCGTACCTGAATTCATCTTTGAACCCTGTCATTTACTGCTGGAAGATGAGACACGTTCGACACGCTATCATAGACATACTGCGAAAGATGTCTTGGATCAGCAATCGGCCATTTCGGATCAACTACAATCGGTCATCGAGTGTCGTGCATATTGATAACTGATGCCTTCTGTGTGGCTTACAAACACTACATACAGTAGTTGTTTACTACAAAGTGAAATAGTGACAAACAAGATTGTACCGCATAAACTTTGTGATATGATCCAGCAGTCAAACGATCGCTTAGTTCTAATTTTAATTACTCAATAAATCGAATAATCTGTAGTGTGATAGGGAAAGGCTAATTTGAGCAAGAAAGCTGGTTTTGTCATCGATGGATAGTGAAATTGTAATCATGGATGTAAATAAAAGTAGGATACGACTCAAGATTTTATTCACATCAAGGCTTCTGTTGCTCTTAATTTCAAATCAGAATTTAAAACCAATAACGGTGGTTGCGGACTTAAGCTTCGGAAAAGGTTTCATTTTTCCCTTGTAAATTTTGCCCATAACTGCTAACTATTTCGCTGAATCTCTTAAAACTAGTACTGGCAACTAAGTGACATGCCAGCTTCAAATAAAACAGAAGGAAATGTTTTGCCATCCATCCTTCTGCCTCAAAAGCAGAATTCCCAAATTACTCTTTAGTTAATAGACAGACAACCCCTTGACTACCCTTAATGTGTAATTTGAAGAACTTCTCAAGCAAACAGGTAATAAGAATGAGAGAGATGATCAATTTGGGGACATAGTATGGATAGTAAGAATGTCAGGACTAAACAACAAATAAAAATAAGGTTTGATCATGAGCGAAGGGAATAAACTTCCAGTTCTTTCATTAGAAGTTAAAAACTTTAATTGATCCTATGATAAAAAGATATAGCGTCACATTGAGAGCGTCTCGTGATGCCCTCAGGAAGAAAAACAAACAGGAGCTAGTATTTACGAGGGAAGAAGAATCCATGTTAATCATTCGCTAGTGAGTGGATTCAAAACGAAAATGTATGATCAATATCCTTGAAAATTAACAAACAAAAAAGAGCATCGAGTTTGTCGTAACACTTTTGAGGTAAAAACGTAGTCGAAGTAGAATGCTGCATATGAAAAGGGGAACAGAGGTGGCTTTAGAGTTATTGATTATCCAGGAGATGTTTGCAGGTGGTTCTTGATAATAACGGGAGTTTTGAGAACTTAAAATTAAGTTTGTTATTTCTTTTGTTTATATGCAAATAACAGATAGATTTTGAAATCATTATGACAATTCTTTGCAATTTCTAGACAAGTTGATGGGTCAATAAAATGAAATGTTTTGAAAAAATTAGTTTCGAAATAAAAGTGTTCAAAAGTTGGTTTATACAGGTAATCGACGGCTTAAATTTTGGGCACATCTATGATGATTATGTGGCAATTTGAAAATGCCTTTCAAAATCTCGGAGAATATTTCGAAAACCCTCGTAAATGCGTATAATCTGAGTTCACAGCAGAAAGCCATTAAAGATAATTCATCTGTCATTTACCTCCTAAGAGACTGGTCATTATTTGTCACCTGTGGGGAGAGGGGGGTGTTAGAGGATCTTGGTCGAGTCACAACAATCTTTACACAGCCCCCCATAAGATTCTATGAGATTCCAATCACCCCTCCCTCCTAGCTGACAGTTAATAGGTCAGTCAGTCTCCTCTTAATACTCTGTTAGCGACAACTGAAACCCCTTCCATCTTTCCTTGGAGCCAGGAAAAATCGACGCTGTTACAAATAATCTCCCAGATTTTGAAAGACATCTTTAAATCATCACGTAATCGTAATGGATAATCCTGAAATTTAAGCCGTCGATTATCTGTCAAATAAAACAAACTTTTATAACGAGAATAACTTTTTGACTATATTTTACATAACTGACCCATGAACTTGTCTAGAAATTAGAAAGAATTGTTAAATTAATTCAAAAACCTATCTGCTATTGCGTCTAAGCGAAAGGAGATTACAAAGAAAAACATACTTAATTTTAAATTCATAAAATTCCCGGTGAGCTAGTGTCATGTAAAATCTCATTGAAACATATGCAGACTAATCAATAACTTTCGTTTTCGCATGCAGCACTCTGTTTTGAATAAATTTTTACCACAAAAGTGTAACCAAAGGCAATCGAAATACTCTTCGCTGTTTGTTTAGTTTTCAAGCATATCAATCAACCCATTTTCGTTTTCCATTCACTCGATAGACAATGATAAACAATAATTTCCCTTTCCCTCTTAAATACGTGCTCCTGGTTTCTTCTCTTCCTGAGAAAAAACGTGACGCTCCATATGTGACGCTATACCATTTCATCGTGGAATCATTTAAAGTTTTTAACTTCTAAAGAAAGAGCTAGAAGTTTATTCTCTTCACTCATGATCGTAACTTATATTTATTTGCTGTTTATTCCCGAGCATCTTACTATTAATACCATGTCCCTAAATTGATCCTCTTTGTCATCCTCATTATCTGCTTGCTCTAAACTTTCTTTAATTACACTTTAGTAGGGGGGGGGGGGTTAAAGAGTTGACTGTTTATTAATATGAGCACCGAATACTCCTCCAACACGCTATTTTAAGCCACTTAAATTATGTCTTAAATGTGCGTGAAAATTATCATAAACCAAGAAAGAACTATCCCAATCAGCATGGTCACGCGAAAAGTGAGCTGTCGCGGTAAAATTCATTCGTTTAAGATAAAAGTTATATGGCATATCATTGGAAATAGTAAATTCCGTAGGAAATAGTAAAAACGCTGCAATTGATCACATTAAGTTATTCAAAAGCTATTTTGGTTTTTTTTTTGTTTGTGTGTGTTTTCCTATTTTCCAAACAAGCCTAGTTAATCGTCAGACTTGTGCAAACGAAAGCGATAACGATAAAATTCTTTTTGATTGTAAATAGTTCACATTGCCACAATGATGTTAGCAATACAAGTTATCCTTCGAAGTAAAAAGTGGTAAATTGAAAGAAAAATACTGCAGGATGTCTACATACAGCGTGATCCATTCATTAAGATTAGCGCAAACAGATGCTTTTAACTCTATGCCTGTAAAAGTTTTTTCGCATTTAGGTACGAGCATTTGTCTTCGCGGACTTTATCTCACTCCTTTTTAGGGTAATGCTTCTATGGAAAGAAAAATGATTACATTGATAATAAAAATTCGCTTTTTCATGAGTTATAGCAGCTTTTTTGAAGATGCTTCGAGGGAATTCCCCTCCGGATCAACATATGGCTAAATAAAAAAAATGACTTATCGAAGTTTTGAGCCATGTATTGTCCTGAGTTTATGTACAATATTCTTTCTCCCCATTTACTTTGTGGTAAACAAACCGTGCACAGTCCTTGTTGGGCGGACAGAGTGGATCAGTTATCAACATGGATGACACTCGATGATCGATTGTAGTTTATCCGTAATGGCCGATTGCTGGTTCTAAACATCTTTCGAAGTATGTTCACGATGGCGTGTCGAACGTGTCTCATGTTCCAGCAGTAAATGACAGGATTCAAAGATGAATTAAGAAATATGAGAGTCATTGAGTAAAGGAAAAATTGTTTTAAAGCGATACTCGAGCCATAGATTCGAATAACAGCCTTGCAAATTAAAAAAGGCAAATAACAAATCAACAACAAGAGATATACGTAAAATGTGCTAACTGTGGATTTAATTAGAACAATAAAGTGTTTTATTTCATCAGAATGAGCTACTTCTTGTACTTGCATAGAATGAATCTGATTCTTGTGCCGTCGTATAATTAAATATATCCTGGTGTACACCACAAATGTGACAATGAAACCAAAAGCTGCAAGAACTGACTCTGTAATACTCCAAACACTAGGCAACCCCCACAATACTGTCGAAGAAACAAATGCACTGCACAACCATTTCCCGATCATCACAACGACAACACGCTTGTGAGTCACAAGCTCTTGATATCTGAGATGAAGATGAACAGCTAAGAACCTGTCTACACTTACAGCCACAACACCAAGGAACGAAGCAGTTGAGAATAAATAACCTGAAATATTCAGCACTTGGTAAGTATTACAGTTAATATTTTCCAGTTGTAACCACTTGACCAGAAAGAAAGTGTATATTGGTTGGCTAAACAAACCAACAGCAACATCTGAGAAGGCAAGACTCAGCAGCAGAGTTTTCAAAGTTTTTGCCATAGCCGAAGTTTTGTGGATGGCGTAGATTGTCACAATATTCAACATGATGGAGGTGTGAGTTGTAAAATTGCTAAAAATGCAATTGGTGATAAAAGTCGAACGAAGATCTTTAAGTTCAGTGTATCTGGGAATATAATCCAAAGACTCGTTACAAAATAATTCGCTCATGATCTCAACTCACTCATAAAAGATAGGGCCCTGTATTCCAGACAAACAGAACGTGTTGCGATTCTTTAGCAGGACAGTTTCTCCTTTTCTACTTAAAATGTTACCTTTCCTCCCAAAAGTGATAAAATTTAAGAAAAGGAATCCTCTTAATCCTCGCAATCTGAGTTTTTGGAATGTCAGCTAATGCTAAAGAAAGAACTTACGTCAGACAAATTATTTCACAGATGGAGGAAGTCAAGATGTTCAATTGTATTTTGAAATCGACACTTTTCTCCCGAGGCTTGTTTTTTAATTATATATCTTGAAGATGTTAATACTCATACTAACACAAAATAAAACATGTCCTTGAAAGCCTCTCTTGCTACAGCCCCTAGCTCTGCCGTCCCTGAGGTATTCAGGTATCACCATGAACGACACTTGAACGCCGATTGTAAAATTGCGCCAGATGGCTGATTTGTTCTCCAAGATATGTTCAGCGGTATTTCCATGAAAGCGCGTCGAATGCGTCTCACCTTTTAAAAATAAATGACAATCCGCTATGGAACTCTTTCTAATATCTCAGTTCTCGCTATTTGCGAATCGGTCTTTGTAGTAATCGTTGCTGTTCAAAGTAGATGCATACAATTTGGGTTTCTACGGCAGAAAGCCGTTAAAAAATAGTCCCTCTATCATATATCGTACAAAAGGAACGGTCAGTATTTATTTTCTGGGGTGGGAAGAAAGGCAAAGGATTCAGTAGGACATATGCTTTTATTCCTATCAAAGTTTCCGTCGCCTTCAATTAAAAATAAGAATTAAGAAACCGGTAACGGTAGTTGCGGACTTAAGCTTCGGAAATGGTTTCTTTTTTTCTATGTAAATTTTGCCTATAACTGCCGACTGTTTCACCAAACCTCTTAAAACTAGCACTGACAACTAAGTGACATGCCAGCTTCAAATAAAACAGAAGGAAACCTATGTCATCTATACTTCTGCCTCAAAAGCAGAATTCCCAAATTACTTTGTTATAGTGGAAACGAACTTCTTCCTCTTAATATACAGTCAACTTTTTGACTACCCTTAATGTGCAATTTGAAGAAATTCTTAAGCAAACTGGTAATAAGAACAACAGAGATGATCAATTTGGGGACATGGTATTGATTGTAAGATTCTCAGGACAAAAAAAAAATAAATATAAGGTTTGATCATGAGTGAAGGGGAAAAACTTCCAGCTCTTTCATTAGAAATTTAAACTTTAATTGATCATACGATAAAACGGTATAGCGTTACGTTGAGAGCGTCTCGTAATGCCCTCAGGGAGAAAAGCAAACAGGAGCTAGTATTTACGAGGGAAGAAAAAATCGATGTTGATCATTGGCTAATGAGTGGATTCAAAACGAAAATAGATTGGACGATATACTTGGAAATTAAACAAACAACGAAAAGCATCGAGTTTGTCTCAACACTTTGAGGTAAAAAGTTAGTCAAAGCACAATGCTGCGTATGGAAACAAAAGCAGAAGATGCTATAAAGTTATTGATTAGCCCGCAGATGTTTACGGGTAGTCCTTGATAATAGTAGGAGTTTTGACAACTTAAAAGTAATTGTGTTTTTCCTTGTCATCTCCTTTCACTTAGATGCATATAACAGATAGGTTTTGACATCAATTTGACAATCATTTTTAATTTTTGGACAAGTTAAGAGGACATCCGTGCAAAAATCAAACAAAAATGGAATTTTTATTTCAAGGGTCAAAAATTCAAATTGTCTCAAGTTTTGCACACAAGTAGAACCTAATAAGACAAGAAAGACTGTATATTTTTTTCCTCAAATATGTTTTTATTTTCGAGAAAAACGAACTTTTCGCTTTCACCCTCTAGAATCAATGGAACGGGTCATAACAGGTCGAAAATTGAACACTTTCGCTCGCTTCGCATTTCAAAGATATTACGTCTAGGGAAATCTTATCAACGTGTGCTCTTTCATAGACTCTTCGTCTTCTGTAAAATGTAAGTTGTGTAGGAATTGGTTGCTTAGAAGCTTTTAGCCATGCGAAAAAACAATGTGCTCTCTTCCGTTACAAAAATATGTCGATGAAGGAAACCTCTTTTTTCACCATGTGCCATTATTCAGAATTCCACCAAACTACGTATGTAAATTTCCGAAGGAATGATCTTCAAAATGACGTAAAGTTTTCTTTGGGAAAATGTTTTCTCGCGACACAGGAAACTCTTCAAAATAGCATAAAACCACGCAATATGTAGATTGCATGACCAAAGAGTTAAGGAGCATTCCTGCCTTTGAAATTACTCAAAATCGTACAGGAGAACTTTTTCAAAAACAAATAACAAATTTATACGTAGTTTTGTTAAATTACTTTGTCTTTTATCATTTGAAGCTTGTTTCTGCAGAGATATTCTGCCATCGTTCTGTCTAGTACGATTATGCACCAGTGCCAGTAACGGTCTACGATTAAAAACTTTGCTCGTCTCTCGCATACGAATCTTAAGTTTCTACCCTTTGTTTGACTTGCTAACCCGTGCCTTTTAACTAGCCCATGGTAAACGAAAATCCACAAAATGTTACCTTACAGAGGCCCCTGCAAGAGTTAAGTGAGGGCTTGCGTGACCTAGTTTGCATAATTGCGGTACGAGTCGTCGTGCTCTTGTGACAAAATAATTTACACCTGCGAGTGGGGTCGGTCGACGGCATTTAAATAGGCACAAATACGAGGAAAAGAAATAATAAGTCTAGATATCCATTTAGCTCTGAGTTTTCCTCAATTTTTACTCGTGTTATTTTATTTTCTGCGTGAGTAAAACTATGATGTTTGTTGACTTTTCTATTTAAAAGCGAGACAATTAATTAAATTAACAAAACCTAATAAACATTGCTCCATTCGATTTTTCTCGCGCGAAACTAAGAAAAATAATTATTTCCCGCCCTTTCTGAATCGGAAGTCTCACTTGTGAATGAAATGGAAGCTTCTTGCTCATTTAAGTTTAGAGTTGGAAGTGCTTGCTCGTACGACCGACGAGACAGGAGTAAATTATTTGAGGTGGTTCCCTTGGTGTCATGCAATAAGGATGTACAGGGTCATAAAAGTGCTTGGTGTTTTGCCGGAGTTGAGAACGAGAGTGAACTCATCCTTTCCTGAGCAGAAATTTTTTACATGAGTGCAAAGGATATAAACGCCTTAATAATTTGTCCATTCCACCGTTCTGAGCTTGGCACTGGATGGCGAAGGAGGAGACAGAGGCGTTAGTAGAGCGATATCAAAAGTTATATTTCAGAGAACCGGCATCCTTGTACCTCTGGGTTCAGGCATGGCTTTCATGAACCCTATTGCAAAAAAGGTAATTGTTGTGTAATATATGTGCTCTATGTATTCAGATATTGGTGCTTTTTAAGAAATGCAATTTTTCAGTAGACATAAATTATTGGCTGCGTGAGTCTTAAAATTGGTTCAGGTCCAGATTAGAGATGATAGGAACTCATACCTTGAGAACGTCGAAGGTTTGACCAAGGTTGCTAGGCCAAGTTTGTTTTTTCTGTATTACTTGCCCACGATTTGTAGTCATTTTTTCGATCATGGGAAGGAAGAGCTCCATGTCAAAGTTAACTTTCACTGAAAGTCATTTTACTCGTCATCGTTGTTGTCGTCATCGTCTTCATTATGATTGTCGTTATTATCATCATAAACATCACCAGCATCATTATTATTATCATTGTCATTATCATTACCGTTATCGTTTTCATAACTGTTTCTTCTATTACCATTGCACAGGTGTCTGTAGAAAATGCAGAGAGAGTTTTGAAAGCAAGTCACAGATTGATGAGCTAACGCTTGCAGTCAAGGATCTAAAGATGGTGAGCAATCTACTCGATAGGTTCAATAGAATTACACTGCCTTTTCCTAACGCAATAACACTTTTTGAGGAAGTAAATAAAGTTAAACTAAAATTTCTATTTGTTGTTGTAAGTAATTTAGGAGGGCCTAATTAAGCAAGAGAACTGCCGAGCCTGCTGCAGTGCAAAAAAATTCCGTAAATAGAGTGCCGAGCCATATAGCCGCTACTCAAACTTGTGCTTTGAATATATCCTCAGGCCAACAGTAGTGACATACCAATGAATCCTACAGCTACTCCAGAAAACATCGGCATTGGCTATGGAAACAACGGAGAGCCTTTACCACCCATCTGAGAGCTCAGAAGATTTTGAAAGCGCAACAGAGGTAAAAGGTACTTGTAGTAGTTCTGAATACCACCGGGACTGACCGCGGAAGCACCTGGGAGCTTTTACCACCCATCTGAGAGCTCTGAATTATCCGATGGTGCAAAAGAAGCAAAAGGTAGTTCTAGAGAAGCACTCAATGCATTCCTAGCATGTAGGGATGTCAGCCCTGTACGTCATCAGTTGCTAACATCAGGGGGTTCAATAGCTCGCAGAACACAACACTACCACATTCGTAAAGCAAGACAAGTCGTGATGGCAGCCCTAGAAGAAACTGCGCCTGGAAACGCTGAAATCTTCTTGAATAAAATAGTGATATCAAACGACGTGGCACAGACAGAGGACCAAGTTGCTACAAGAATGCGAGCCACTGGAGCACACGAAGGCAAATCCTATCCATTATTGCTGACAAAGTAAACTATCGAACGTTACAGAGTTGGATTCCCGGTCTACCACGATATAGATTTAATGTCGCCAGGAAACACGCTCACATGTATGGAGGAGGTGCTGAAGTTGAAACTCGTAGTGTGCCGAGGATGTATGTCTCAGCCACACAGCTCGACCACTTCCTTAACTTCATCACAAGTGAACACATTATCCAAAAACTTTCATTTGGTCAAAGAACATTGAAATTATCATCCGAAAAGAAAATAACAGTACCCAAAATGACCGTCGAGTGACCATACCTGCAATTATGCTAATTGGGTCATGCAAGCCCTCAGTTAGTCCACTTAACTCCTGCAAAAACCTCCCTTTGAAAACTCTGTTAGTTTTTATCGAGTGCTGGTTAAAAGACACGGGTAAGCACATAGAGAAAGTTAAACAATGGGCAGAAACTTAAGATTCGTATGCGAGAGACCAGCAAAGTCTTCAATCGTATACCGTTACTAGCACTGGTGAATAATTGTACTAGACAGAACGATGGCAGAATATCTCTGCAGAAACAAGCTTCGAATGATAAACGAAAAAGTAATTTAATAAAACTGGGTATAACTATGTTATTTGTTTCTGAAAAAGTTCTGCTGTTGGATCCGGAGTCATTTCGAAGGCAGGAATGCTCCTTAACTCTTTGGTCACGCAATCTACACATTGCGTGATTTTATGTCTTCCGTGTGCTATTTTGAAGAGTTTCCTGCGTCGCGGGAAAACATTTTCCCTAAGAAAACTTTACGTCATTTTGAAAATCATTCCTTCGGAAATTTACATACGTTTGGTGGAATTCTGAATAATGGCACATGGTGAAAAAAGAGGTTTCCTTCACCGACATTTTTTTGTAACGGAAGAGAGGACATTGCTTTTTCGCATGGCCAAAAGCTTCTAAGCAACCAATTCCCACACAACTTACACTTTACAGAAGACGAAGACTCAATGAAAGAGCACACGTTTGTTAGATTTCCCTTGATGAAATATCTTTGAAATGCGAGGCGAGCGAAAGAGGGTGTAAGTAAAAAGTTCGTTTTTCTCGAAAATAAAAACATATTTGAAGAAAAAAAATACACAGTCTTTCTTGTGTTTCTTGTCTTACTAGGTTCTACTTGTGTGCAAAACTTGAGACAATTTAAATTTTTGACCCTTGCCATAAAAATTTCATATTTAGTCTCCACTACACAACAAAAAACACAGTAGTGTACACCAAATAAGTTTATTTAGGGAAGCCTGCCGAGAACCAACCCGAGGCACATATAGCCCGAGGCGTGCATACATACATTCGCAACTGATATACCATATACAATCCTGATATAAAGTCAATTCCTTACACATTCAAAATAGGTATAAATTACTAACATGCACACTTCACCAAGTCGGGATTAACAGAGGTGGGCAACCGCTTACAAGGACATTACTACGGTTATACGGAGGCCAGAAAAAACCTGCCAGAAAAAAAAAACCCCTTTGGGGAAAAAATATGACAGGAAATCTGGGTAGGAACCATGGCCCACACTCAGAGCAGTTGGCAGCCCGTCCTACGAGGCTTCACAGTTAAAGAAAATAAGTTTTCAAACTAAAATAAATTTGTCATCAGTCAGAGGTGGACGGTTGGTTCTGAGGCCTAGATGGACGCCACGTGCTATACTACCCTTTATATACCACTGCATCATTACCCATGATGCTCGGGCCTAAGGCCCGGGCCTTGTCGTATCTCGTGCCGACAAAATATTTATTTCTGCCTTATTCGCAGACTCAATCGTCAGAAATACCATTTTTGTTCGATTTTTGCACGGATGTCCTCTTAAGAGGCTGTCCGCGTAAGAACGTATAAGGCAAATTTCGTCCCTTCACCGATTTCCCTATGTTTTTCAGTGAAAGTCGATAATTCTATCCCATGTACAAATATCACATTTATTTTGATAATTTTTCATCCTTTTTCATTCTTTATGAGACAATTTTAAAGGTCACCCCAAAACTGCCCAATTTGCCCTCGGTGACCCCTATTATTAAGCTATAAATATCGAGCGCTACCAAATCCTTATTTACTGCTCTAGAAAGCTGATTATTTCACATATTTAAAAATGACTTTATTTCAATACTTTAAAGGTAAAATGATTGCATTCTATAAAAATTTTACCGAGTTGTGAAACTTTCAAAATACCTTATCGTGAGCATTGAAATTTGTGAGGATTGAGGTACATGCGGTTGAAAGCTATTTTCTCTTACGTGGGACCTGATCTAGGGTCAAGTCTATTGCAGCTTAAAAGTACTTAGATAGAACAAGTTAAACATAGAATAAAACTTTTGGGCACTCTCCATCCTGCATCGTAGAGAACTTCGCGAATTTCATAAATATTCGCCATCTTGATTGAAACCAACGATAAGGCGGTCCGACCTGCAGATAGGTTTCTAAAGCAGCCCTAAAATACTTGAAGGTCCCGCAACGATTATGTGATGGAGTATCAAGATCGATATAATTCATCATTTTGGCCATATTTTCACGAAATGGCTCAAATTTTCCGGAAAAATACTTCGTTAATAATTCCTATATGCAAATCAGCTTTATGCGTTCGTGTTATACACGTCAAAAATAGTAACAACATTTAGCCGTTCAAAGAAGTGTTCCTATAAATGTGAAACTCATCTGTTGTATCCTTTCTTGAAAGCTCTATGTAAAATTTCAAGAGCCAATTCCTTTGAACACAATGCGCTATGGGAATCCAGTTTGTTTTGATAACTAAGTTGTTCATTTCCCGCAAGTGTTTTTATCTAGTGCATAATCTTTTCAGACCTGTTTTGCCGTTTTTCTTCAGGAAAATAATTCACCTTCACTTGGGGAAAAATTTCGTCTTACCATTTGTGAAAGTTGTTTAGATGGTGAGCTAGTTGGTTCTCATGATTAACGCGGTGGAGTTTTTGTAGCGTGACTGTGGACTGCTGTGAACTAGCCTAGTCACGCAGTACCAGCATTACAAGATTGTCTCTCGTCTGGTGAACTCAAATTAAAGAAACATTTAATTAATTCGGCAGTTATATCATGATATGTTGATGTTACCCCATCGTGAGAATGAAAATCTCCCCAGAAGAAATTGAGAAATTATGCAACCGATAGAAATTGTTATATTTAATTTAATAAACGTTTCCAAAAGTAGGTAAGCGAATTTAGTAACTTAAGTTAAAGGCATAAATCATTGAGGAAATTTCGAGGAGGCAATAGAAAAAGTCTCTTTTCTAAATGCTCGTACATGCTGTAGAGTGAGGGTCTACATGACTCATGGTCACGGTAGGCTGTCGTTAGAGTAAACAGGGACTGGAGATACAAAATTGTATTTAGACTCAATTATATGTCCCAATGGCCAAAATTACTGTGCACTTCAATTTTTTTAATGAAATAATGTATGTAGGAATTGCAGAAGCAAAGACGGAGAGATTAAATTGAAAGTAAAGCTAGTTTTACTTTAGAGAATGGTGGAAATTATGAAGGTACTTAAAGAGATATGATATTATCTGCACCAAAGTTTTCGTCTTCTCTTTAACATCAAAATAGAAAGTCGATGAGACGGAGGAAGAAAACGAAATTACGAGCCTGATCGAAGACCTTAACTTTGAATGAGGTTTTGTCACTCGTTGTTCGTTTTACCCATGAATGCAATTTTTTTTTTGGTTGCATTCACACCCTCGGGCCGTTAAGGAACCTCTCTGTTTTGAAGATAATAACAGTCGATTCTCCTAAGCAGCAGCTTTCACCTGGACTTGGAAAAAAACCGATAAAATAAAAATGGGCAGCATCAACATGGACTTTTGAAGACTTTTATAAAGATAATGACAAGCCGCTGGGACTCAGGAAAGGGCGACCACGACTGCTTAACAGTCGTTAAGCTTAACGTTTAATACAGGTGAAAATTAAAATAACTAAGAGGTAACAATTTCAGGACTCTGACAACCGACCGCTAAATACAGGGTGACCGCTAATACGGTGCCGCTTCATACAGTTGCCACTGTATATCTTTCTGACTACTTGTAAAACGTCACGACAAGCTGTTTATGCTTGTAAATTATTTCTTTGTTCCTTCTGATCAGTATTTAGACAATTTTTTCTTTACTTAGTTGCTTCTAATTTATACTTTTGGCCAAGAGATTGTAAACAGTTTATAACCTTTTGTTTTGGCCAAATCGAGAAATTAAAGTCCCGCGAAATTAAGAACCGCGAAAAACAAGTACTGAACGATAAATTACATAAATCATCTGTATCCATGGGGGGACTAAGGCGAGGTTAGTGTGCGTGAATATTCAAACATAAGTTTTAGAATAAAGCAGGTTCCACATGCCTGTCGAAGGAACATGACCAGTTTAATCCACACGGGCAATCAGAACTGTGGTTAACATCATAATAAGCGAATGAGAACCCGAAACAAGTCAGAATAGACGGACTGTCAAAAGCACTAAATGAGCCGAGTGATGCTTTTAGCGCCATTCACTCCGACGAAAAGCTAACATTCGAACTGTCAGTTTTAAAAAATGTCTCCTCAGCGTCCAAGTTACATGATCATCTCAGATAAAATAAAATTGACTCGCAATACCCCCACCGAAGTAGCATCGCATTTTTTCGGAAAACTCACCCCCTCTGTTCATTTGCAGTTTAGATTTCTGCCAAAAATGAACGGTTTCGCTCAAATTCAGTAGCTTGTGAGGTGATCTCGTACCCAGATCCAACCCTTTAACTGTAATTGAACTGTAAGTTACAACCGCCCGGCCGTGAATGGGGTGGGTAAGAGACTACCTTCAAGCAGACCTTCTCTGCCCGTGGGAAGACTTGAAACGAATCAGGGAGAGGTGTGCCAGGGATCCGGCACCACTTGCAAACCTCTAGCTGACTACCCTTCACAGGACTATAGAGAATTGGCTGCCATTGCACTGCCAATGAGAGAGGATCGTAAGAATATTACAGAAGCTTATGGGGGAATCAGGAAAATTTTATCGTGACAACCAAAACCATGAACGAGAAAAAACGAGCTCCACAAACATATTGTTATACGTTTTAAGCGAACGGAGGTAACAAAGGGAAACTCATATGTAATTTATTTTCTTTAACTTCCCATCTCAGCACCGGCCGCAACCATCTGCCGAGATGTGAGGACTGTTTACTCGAACGTTAGATGACGGAGGGTACTATCGTTGTTGTCCTTAGTAAGGCTTGTGATAAATTGGCTTGCTAAAATATCGCAACCCATCAACTATTTGTCTGAAATAGCGACCCCTATAATTTATAAGTGAGTGAAAATCATGAGCAAATTGTATTGTAACCAGTCTTCGAAATTTTTGCCCATATTCGCCGAACTTGAAGATCTTCGCTCGACTTGTATCGCCAACTGTGTCTTTAACATTTTTCTTACTTACACCGCCTTCATGTTGAATATTGTGACAATCTACGCCATCCACAAAACTTCAACAGTGCCAAAAACTTTGAAAACTCTGCTGCTAAGTCTTGCCTGCTCGGATGTTGGTGTTGGTTTATTTAGTCAACCATTATACACTTTCTTCCTTATCAACTGGCTTCGACTAGACAATCCTAGCTGTATCCCTAAACAAGTGGGGACGATTTTAGGTAGTTTATTTTCAGCTGCCTCGTTCCTTGGTGTTGTGGCTATAAGTGTAGACAGGTTCTTAGCTGTTCATCTTCATCTCAGATACCAGGAGTTCGTGTCTCACAGGCGTGTTGTTGTGGTGGTGGTCAGCATATGGGTGTATAGTGCATTTGTTTCTTTGTTTACATTGTGGGGGCTTCTTAGTGCTTGGAATCTTATAAATACAATTACTGTTGCTTTCGGTTTTATTATCACACTCGTGGTGTACATCAGGATATATCAAACTGTACGACGGCACAAGAATCACATTCAGTCCATGCAAATACGAGACGAAGCTCAGTCTGAGGAGATAAAAAACTTAACTGCCCTAATTAAATACACAGTTGGAATATTTCACGTATATCTCGTGTTTTTAGTTTGTTATTTGCCCCTTTTCATTTGCATGGCTGTTATTCAATTTTATGGCTCGAGTATCGTTTTAAAGAAACTTTTTCTTTTCTTATTGACTCTCGTGTTCCTGAATTCATCTTTGAACCCTTTTATTTACTGCTGGAAGATTAAACACATTCGATACGCTATCATAGACATATTACGAAAGATGTATTGGAACAGCAATCGGCCATTTCGGATCAATTACAATCGGTCATCGAGTGTCGTCCATATTGATAACTGATCGCCTCTGTGTGGCTTACAAAGACTATGGGCGGTATTTGTTTACGACAAAGTAAAATAGGGACAAACAAGATTGTACATAAACTTAGTGATATGACCCGGCAGCCAATAATCCCGTGGTTCCAATTTTAAGTACTCGATAAATCGAACAATCTGTAATGTGGAAGGGAAAGGCTAATTTGAGCAAGAAAGCTGGTGTTATCATCGATAGATAGTGAAATTGTAATTATGGATGTAAATAAAAGTAGGATACGACACAAGATTTTATTCACATCAAGGTTTCCGTCGCTCTTAGTTTCAAATCAGAATTTAAAATCAATAACAGTGGTTGCGGACTTAAGCTTCGGAAAAGGTTTCATTTTTCCTTTGTATATTTTGCCCATAACTGCTAACTGTTTCGTCGAATTTCTCAGTTAAAACTAGCACTGTCAGAAAAACAAATAGGAGCTAGTATTTACGAGGGAAGAAAAATCGATGTTAATGATTAGCTAGTGAGTGGACTGAAAACGAAAATGGATTGATCGATATCCTTGGAAATTAAACAAACAACAAAAAGCACTGAGTTTGTGTTAACACTTTTGAGGTAAAAACTTAGTCGAAGCAGAATGCTGCATATGAAAACAAAAACAGAGGTGGCTTTAGAGTTATTGATTAGCCCGCAGATGTTTGCAGGTTACCCTTAATAACACCGAGAGTTTTGAGAACTTAAAATTAAGTATGTTTTTCCTTGTTATTTCCTTTGTTTATATGCAAATAACAGATAGGTTTTGGAATCATTATGACAATTCTTTGCAATTTGAAGACAAATTAAATGGGTCAATAAAATGAGATGTATTGAAAACATTAGTCTCGAAAGTTTGTTTATACAAATAATCGACGGCTTAAATTTTGGGCATATCTATGATGATTACGTGGCAATTTTAAAATGCCTTTCAAAATCTCGGAGAATATTCTAAAGCCTCGATTTCTCCTGGTTTTGAGGGGCAACAGAGTGGGGATCAGTCTTCGCTAAGAGATTTCGTGGGGGGGGGGAGGCTAATCGGTCAGTCAGTCTCCTCTTAATACTCTGTTGGCGACAACTGAAACCCCTTTTGTTTTCCCTTCGACGCAATTACAAATAATCTCCGAGATTTGGAAAGACATCTTTAAATCACCACATAATCATCATGGATAATCCTGAAATTGAAGCCGTCGATTATCTGTCCAAAAAAAAAACTTTTAAAACGAGAATAATTTTTTGACTTTATTTTATGTGACTGACCCATTAACTTGTCTAGAAATGAGAAAGAATTGTTAAATTAATTCAAAAACCTATCAGCTATTGTGTCTAAGCGAAAGGAGGTTACAAAGACAAAATACTTAATTTTAAGCTCATAAAATTCTTGGTCAGCTAGTATTATGTAAAATGTCATTAAAACATCTGCAGACTAATCGATAACTTTCGTTTTCGTATGCAGCATTCTGCTTTGAATAAATTTTTACCTCAAAAGTGTAACCAAAGGCAAACGAAATGCTCTTCGCTGTTTGTTTAGTTTTCAAGCATATCAATCAACCCATTTTCGTTTTCCATTCACCCGACAGACAATGATAAACAATAATTTCCCTTTCCTTCTTAAATACGTGCCTCTTGTTACTTCTCCGCCTGAGGAAAAAACGTGACGCTCCAAATGTGACGCTATACCATTTCATCGTGGAATCATTTAAAGTTTTTAACTTCTAAAGAAAGAGCCGGAAGTTTATTCCCTTCACTCATGATCATAACTTATATTTATTTGCTGTTTATTCCTGAGCATCATACTATCAATACCATGTCCCTAAATTGATCATCTTTGTCATTCTCATTATCTGCTTGCTTTAAACTTTCTTAAAATTACACTTTAATAGGGGAGTAGAGGAGTTGACTGTTTATTAATAAGAGCATCGTATACTCCTCCAACAAACTCTTTTTAGCCACTTAAATTATGTCTTAAATCTCCCTTCAAATCATCATAAACCAAGAAAGAACTACCTCGATAAGCAGTAAAATTCAGTCATTTAAGATAAAAGTTAAATGCCATATCATCGGAAATAGTAAATAAGGTAAAACGCTGTACTTGATCACAATAAGTTATTCGAAAGCTATTTTCGTTTTGTTTTGTGTTTTCCTATTTTCCAAACAAGCCTAGTTAATCGTCAGACTTGAGCAAACGAAAGCAATAACGATAAAACTCTTTTTGATTATAAATAATTTACATTGTCACAATGATGTTAGCCATAAAAGTCGAAGTAAAAAGTGGTAAATTGAAAGAAAAATACTGCAGGATGTCTGCTTACAGCGTGATCCATTCATTAAAATTAGCGCAAACAGATGCTTTTAAACTCTGTGCCTGTAAAAGTTTGTTCTCATTTAGGTACGAGCAATTGTCTTCGCGGACTTTATCTTACTCCTTCTTAGGGTAATGCTTCTATGAAAAAAAAAATGATTACGTTGATATTAAAAACTAGAGTTATAGCATTTTTTTGAAGATGCTTCTAGGGAATTCCCCTCTGATCAACATATGGCTAAATAAAAAAAATGACTTATCGAAGTTTTGAGCTATGTACTGTCGTGAGCATAAACAGTTTTGTTCTGTTTCAACCTCCTTAGAATAGATAACCAGGTTGAGGTAAAAAGCAAATGAAGCTCGTTTAATTTAGGAATTAGCTGAGATACATCGATAACCAAACCAACTTTCCTGTTTAATTCTCCTCTTTCGTTCCACTCGTGAGAATCTGATGTTTTGTGTATTTGAAACTCGACAGGATACCCAATGATTTGGCTGCTGAGTCATATCACTAAGTTTATGTACAATGTTCTTTCTCCCTGTTTCCTTTGTGGTGAACAAACCGTGCACGTGCACAGTCACTTCTGCTGTAAAAATTCAGATTATACGCATTTACTTCTAACAGCAACGATTACTGCAAAAACTCATTCAGGAAAAGCGAGATCACTGATACCAAAAGTTCCATAAGTTACATAACTTATTATCTGTTAAAATAATTAAACCAAACATTGCTTATTGTTCATTTCATTTTATTGACCCATCAACTTGTCTAGAAATTGCAAAGAGTTGTCATAATGATTCCAAAACCTATCTGTTATTTGCATATAAACAAAGTTCTTAAAACTCGCTGTTATAAAGAACCACCCACAAACATCTGCAGGCTAATCAGTAACTCTATAGCCACCTCTGTTTTCGTTTTCATATGCAGCATTCTGCTTCAACTAAGTTTTTCCCTCAAAAGTGTTAAGGCAAACTCATGCTTTTTGTACTTTGTTTAATTTTCAAGGATATCGATCAATCCATTTTCGTTTTGAATCCACTCAATAGCTAATGATTCTTCTCCCCTCGTAAATACTAGCTCATGTTTGTTTTTCTTCCTGAGGGCATTACGAGACGCTCTCAATGTGACGCTATATCGTTTTATCGTATGATCAATTAAAGTTTTTTTACTTCTAATGAAAGAGCTGGAAGTTTCTTCCCTCCGCTCCTGATCATACTTTGTATTCATTTGTTGTTTAGTTCTGAGAATCTTACTGTCAATACCATGTCCCCAAATTGACCATTTCTGTCATTCTTATTACCTGTTTGCTTGAGAATTTCTTCAAATTATACATTACGGGTGGCCAAAGCGTTGACTGTTTATCAAAAGGAAGAAGTTCGTTTACACTATCACAAAGGAATTTGAGAATTCTGATTTTGAGGCAGAAGGATGGATGGCAAAACATTTCCTTCTGTTTTATTTGAAGCTGGCATGTCACTTAGTTGTCAGTGCTAGTTTTGGCGAGACAGTCGGCAGTTATAGGCAAAATTTACATGAAAAAGAGGAAACCGTTTCCGAAGCTTAAGTCCGCAACTACCGTTATTGGTTCATTAATTCTGATTTTAAATTGAAAGCGACGGAATCCTTGATAGGAATAAAAGCATGTGTCCTACTGAATCCTTTGCCTTCCCTCCCACCCCAGAAAATAAATACTGACCGTTCCTTTGGTAGGAAATATGGAAACTATTTTTTAATGGCTTTCTGCAGTAGAAACCCAAATTGTATGCATCTACTTCTAACAGCAACGATTACTGCAAAAACTTATTCGCAAATAGCGAGAACTGAGTTATTAGAAAGAGTTCCATAGCAGATTGTCATTTACTCTTAAGAGGTGAGACACATTCGACGCACTTTTATGGAAATACCGCAAAACATATCTTAGAGAACAAATCAGCCATCTGACGTAATTTTACAATCGGCGTTCAAGTGTCGTTCATGTTGATATCGGAATACCTCAGGGACGGCGGAGCTAGGGGCTGGGGCAAGGGAGGCTTTTCAAGGACACATTTTATCCTGTGTTAGTATTAGTATTAACATCTCCAAGATATATGATTAAAACAAGCCTCGGGAGAAAAGTGTCGATTACAAAATACAATCCAACATCTTGACTGCCTCCATCTCTGAATTAATTTGTCTGACGTAAGTTCTTTCTTTGTCATTGGCTGACATCCCAAAAAACCCATATTGCGAGAGTTAAGAGGATTCCTCTTGTTGAAGTTTATCACTATTGGGAGGAAAGGTGACATTTTAGGCTGAAAGTGGAATCAGCTCAAGATTTTCTGCCTAAAATAAGGAGAAACTGTCCTGCTAAAGAATTGCAACACGTTCTGTTTGTCTGGAGTAGATGGTCCTATCTTTTATGAGTGAGTTGATATCATGAGCGAATTATTTTGTAACGAGTCTTTGGATTATTTTCCCACATACACTGAACTTAAAGATCTTCGTTCGACTTTTATCACCAACTGTATTTTTAACAGTTTTTTAACTCACACCTCCATCATGTTGAATATTGTGACAATCTACGCCATCCACAAAACTTCGGCAAGACAAGAAAGAAAGTGTATATTGCTTTGCTGAACAAACCAACAGCAACATCTGAGAAGAAAAGACTCAGCAGCAGAGTTTTCAAAGTTTTTGCCATAGCCGAAGTTTTGTGGATGGCGTAGATTGTCCCAATATTCAACATGATGGGGGTGAGTTATAAAATTGTTAAAAATGCAGTTGGTGTTAAAAGTCTAGCGAAGATATTTAAGTTCAGTGTATCGGGGAAAATAATCCAAAGACTCGTTACAAAATAATTCGTTCATGATATCAACTCACTCATAAAAGATAGGACCCTTTATTCCAGACAAACAGAATGTGTTGCGATTCTTTAGCAGGCCAGTCTCTCCTTATTTAGGGCAGCAAATGTTGAGCTGATTCCACTTTCTGCGTAAAATGTTACCTTTCCTCCCAAAAGCGAAAAAATTCATCAAAAAGAATCCTCTTAATTCTCGCAATATGAGTTTTTGGGATGTGGAAGAGGCAGTCAAGATGTTCAATTATATTTTGAAATCGATACTTTTCTCTCGAGGCTTATTTTTAATGATATTTCTTGAATATATTAATACTCATACTAACACAAAATAAAATGTGTCTTTGAAAGCCTCCCTTGCCCCAGCCCCTAGCTCCGCCGTTCCTGAGGTATTTTGCAGTAATCGTTGCTGTTCAAAGGAGATGCATACAATTTGGGTTCTACAGCGGGAGAGCCATTAAAAAATAGTTAATCTGTCCTATATCCTACAAAAGGAACGGTCAGTATTCATTTTCTTTGTGGGGAGGGGGCAGAGGATTCAGTAGGACACATGCTTTTATTCATATTAAGGTTTCCGCCGCTTTTAATTTAAAATCAGAATGAAGAAACCAATAACGGTAGTTGCGGACTTAAGCTTCGGAAAAGCTTTCTTTTTTTTCTTTGTAAATTTTGCCTATAACTACCAACTGTTTCGCCAAATCTCTTAAAACAAGTACTGACAACTAAATGACATGCCAGCTTCAAATGAAACAGGAAACTTATGCCATCCATCCTTCAGCCTCAAAACCAGAATTTCCAAGTTACTCTGTAATAGTGGAAACGAACTTCTTCCTTTTAATAAACAGTCAACGCTTTAGCCACCCTTAATGTATGATTTGAAGAAATTCTCAAGCAAACAGGTAATAACAGTGACAGAGATGATCAATTTTGGGATATGGTATTGATAGTAAGATTTTCAGGACTAAACAACAAATAAATATAAGGTATGATCATGAGTGAATGGAATAAACTTCCAGCTCTTTCATTAGAAGTTAAAAACTATAAAACAGTATAGCGTCACATTGAGAACGTCTCGTAATGCCCTCAGGAAGAAAAAGGAGCTAGTATTTACGAGGGAAGAAGAATCGATGTTAATCATTAGCTAATGAGTGGACTGAAGACGAAAATGGATTGATCAATATCCTTGAAAATTAAACAAGCCATAAAAAGCATAAGTTTGCGTCAACACTTTCGAGGTAGAAACTTTGTCGAAGCAGAATGCTACGTATTAAAACGAAAACAGAGGTGGCTATAGAGTTATTGATTAGCCTGCAGATTTTTGCACGTGGTTCTTGAGAATACCGGGAGTTTTGAGAGCTTAAAGTTAAGTATGTTTTTCCTTGTTATTCCCTTTGTTTAGATGCAAATAACAGATAGATTTTGGAATCAATTTGACAGTTTCTAGGTAACTTAATGAGTCAATAAAGTGGAATGTATTGGAAACGTCAGTCTCGAAATAAGAGTGTTCAAAAGTTATATACGGCAAAAAAACTAGCGTTCACCGTACGGAAAACGAAGGTTAAATTCACGCAAAACGCAGGTTTATTAACGTTAACCCGTGTTTTGCATACGGAAAATCCGACGTTTTTTGTAAAGATAATCGAATGCATAAATTGTGGGCATATCTATGATGATCACGTGGCAATTTGACGATGCCTTTCAAAATCTCGGAGAATATTTCTAAAAGCCTCTATTTCTCGTGGTTTTCATTGGCAACAGAGCGGGGATCAGTTGTCGCCAAGAGAGTTTCGTGGTAGGAGGGGGAAGAGAGAAACTTGCCTTGGAGAATATTTCTAACAGCGTCGCTTGTCAACTTTCTTAAAAGCTTACAAGGTACCAAGGAGGGAGGGGGTAATAGGAATATTTCAGTCTTATGGCCGGATAATGTTGTTTTTAACTTGACACAACCAAAATCCTCCTTAGGAAATAAATAAAACATCAAAAAGCCTTCAAGATGATAACAGTACATTCTGAACAATAAGCAAGTTTGGTTTAGTTATCTTAACCGAGAATAGGTTATGGAACTTTTGGTATCATCGATTTTCTAACACAGACCTCGTTTTTCCTGAATGATTTTTTTTCAGTAATCGTTGCTTTTAGAAGTCAAAGCATATAATTTGGGTTTCTATAGCAGAAAACCTTTAAAAAATTTCCTTTGTCATTTATTCCTCTCAAGGGACTTGTCATTCTTTATCGCCTGCTTTTTTTTTGAGGGGGTAGGTCGAGTCATAACAATATTTACATAGCCCTCCCCCTCCAAAAGATTTTCTAAGATTCCTGACCCCTCCCTCCCTTGTTGACAATTAATTGGCAGTCAATTTACTATGGTCTCCTTTTAATACTATGTTAGCGATAACGGCACCCCCTCCGTTTTTCCTTAACCCTTCAACTCCCAAGATCTGATTGTTAATTCTCCCCTCTACCTGCTACACATTTCCTTGTAAATAATTTATAAGAATTTAACGTTAGATCAAGGTAACAACTTCTATCTGATAAGTTTAGGTATTCTCATTACCTATTCGTTGGATAATGTATGGATATTTTAGAGAGAAATTAGTTTTAAATCACTCCTAATAGTTAACGGGTTAAAGCCAGGAGAAATTGACGCTGTTTCAAATAATCTCCGAGATTTTGAGACATCTTCAAACTGTTACTTAATCATCATGAATAAGCCCGAAATTTGAGCCGTCGAGTATCTGTCAAAAAAAGCTTTAAAGCACTTTCATTACGAGACTAATATTTTGACTACATTTTACATAACTGACCCATTAGCTTGTCTAAAAATTGGAAAGAATTGTTAAATGAATTAAAAAACCTATCGGTTATTGCGTCTAAACGAAAGGAGATTTCTAGGAAAAACATGCTTAATTTTAAGCTCATAAAATTGCCGGTCAGCTAGAATTATGAAAAATCACCTGACATCTGCGGGCTAATCAATAACTTTACTGTCACTTCTGTTTTGTTTTCGTATGCAGCATTCTCCTTTGACTAAGTTTTTATCTTCAAAGTGTAACCAAAGGCAAATGAACTGCTCTTCACTATTTGTTTAGTTTTCAAGCACATAGATTAATCCGTTTTCGTTTTCAATCCACTCAATAGACAATGATAAACAATAATTTCCCCTTCCCTCTTAAATACTTACTCCTGGTTTTTTTTTTTCCTAAGGAAAAAAACCCTCCAAATGTGACGCTAGACCGTTTCGTCGTAGGATCATTTTAATATTTAAACTTCTAACGAAAAAGCTGGAAGTTTATTCACTTCACTTATACCTCACATTTAATTGCTGTTTATTCCTGAGCATCTTACTATCAATACCATGTCCCTTAATGGATTATCTTTGTCATTCTGGCTCATTATGTGCTTGCTTTAAAATTTCTTTAAATAACAAATTAGTAGGGGAGTTGTGGAGTTGACTGTTTATTGATATGAGCACCGTATACTACTCCAACACGCTATTTTTAGCCACTTAAATTATGTGCACTTAAATCTTCCTGAAAATTATCATAAGCCAAGAACTATATCTCGACCAGCATGGTCACGCGAGAAGTGAGCTGTCGCACGAAAATTCAGTAATTTAAAATAAAGGTTGTATACCATATCCTTGAAAGAAGTAAACAATAAACGCTTTAATTGGTCACAACAAGTTACTCAAAAGCTATTTCCGTTTTGTTTTGTTTTTTTCCTATTTCCAAACCAGTCTAGTTAATCGTCAGACTTGTGCAAACGAAAGCAATAAAGATTAAAATCTTTCTAATTGCCAGTAGTTCACATTGTCACAATGATGTTGGCAATAAAAGTTACCCTTCAAAAGTGAAAAGTGGTAAATTGAAGGAAAATACTACGTGATTTCTGCCTGCGACGTGATCCATTGATTATAATTAGTGCAAACAGATGCTTTACCACTTTATGCCCGTAAAAGTGTGTTGTCATTACCGTAAGAAAAATTTTCTTTACGGAGTTTATCTCACTCCTTCTTAGTGTCAGTGTCTCAATGATGTTAGCAATAAAAGTCAGCCTACAAAGTGAAAAGTGGTAAGCCGAAAGAAAAATACTCTAGGATCTCTGTCTCCAACGTGATCCATTCAACATAATTAGCGCAAACAGGTGCTTTATAACTCTTTGCCCTTTAAAGCTTGTTCTCATTAAGGTAAGAGAAATTTTCTTCGCATCACTCCTTCTTAGGGTAATGCTTCTATGGAAAAAAATTGATTATATTGATAATAAAAGCTCGCTTTTTCATGCGCTAAAGCAACGTTTTTGAACATGCTTCAAAGGAATTCCCCTCTTATCAACTTATGACTAAATAAAAAAATGAGTTATCAAAGCTTTGAGCCTTGTACTGTGGTAAGCCTAAACAGTTTTGTTATGTTTTAACCTCCTTAGGATAGCCAACCAGGCTGAGCCAAAAAGCAAATGAAGCGCGTTTAATAAGAATTATTAAACGATAAGCAAACCAGCTTTTCTGTTTCATTGGCGTCTTCCTTTCCACTTGTTATAATTTTTATCTATTGTGTATTGAAAACTCGACTGAATACACAATCATTTGGCTGCTGAGTCATATCACTAAGTTTATGTAGAATGTTCTTTTTCCCTATTTCCTTTGTCGTAAACAAACCACGCAAAGTCCATGTTAGATGTACAGAGTGGATCAGTTATCAATTTGGACAACACTCAATGATCGATTGTAGTTTATTCGTAATGGCCGATTGCTCTTCCGAGACATCTTTCGCAGTATGTCCATGATAGCGTGTCGAACGTGTCTCATCTTCCAGCAGTAAATGACAGGGTTCAAAGATGAATTAAGAAATATGAGAGTCAATGAGTAAAGAAAAAAATGTTTTGAAGCGATACTCGAGCCCAAGATTCGAATAACAGCCGAGCAAATAAAAAAAGGCAAACAACAAATCAACAACAAGAGATATACGTAGAATAAGCTAACTGTGGATTTGATAAGAACTAATAAAGTTTTTTATTTCATCAGAATGAGCTACTTCTTGTACTTGCATAGAGTGAATCTGTTTCTTGTGCCGTCGTGCAGTAAAATATATCCTGGTGTACACAACAAAAGTGACAATGAAACCGAAAGCTGCAACAACTGACCCTATAAGATCCCGAGTACCAGGTAACCCCCACAACGTTATCAAAGAAACAAATGCACTGCACAACCATTTGCCGATCACCACAACAACAACACGCCTGTGAGTCACAAGCTCTTGATATCTGAGATGAAGATGAACAGCTAAGAACCTGTCTACACTTACAGCCACAACACCAAAGAAGGAAGCAGTTGAGAATAAATAACCTGAAATAATCAGCACTTGATAAGTATCACAGTTAAGATTGTCCAGTTGTAAGCACTTGACCAGAAAGAAAGTGTATAATGGTTGGCTAAACAAACCAACAGCAAGGTCCGAGAAGGCAAGACTCAGCAGCAGAGTTTTCAAAGTTTTTGCCATTGCCGAAGTTTTGTGGATAGCGTAGATTGTCACAATATTCAACATGATGGAGGTGTGAGTTATAAAATTGTTGAAAATGCAGTTGGTGATAAAAGTCAAACGAAGATCTTTAAGTTCTGTGTATGTAGGAAAATAATCCAAAAATTCTTTACAAAATAACTCGTTCATGATATCAACTCACTTATAAAAGATAGGATCCTCTATTCCAGACAAATTGAACGAGTTGCGATTCTTTAGCAGGACAGTTTCTCCTTATTTCGGGCAGCGATTCTTTGGCTGATTCCACATTCTGCCTAAAACGTTACCTTTCCTCCCAAAAGTGGTGAACATCAACAAAAGGTATCCTTTTCTTGAGGTATGGGTTTTAATGTTGTAAGGCAATGATAAAGAAAGAGCTTACGTCAGACAAATCAACAGACGTAAGCTGTGAAGATGTTCAATTGTCTTATGAACTAAACAGTTTTCTCCCGAGGCTTGTTTTTAATCATATATCTTGGAGATATTAATACTCATACTAAGACAAAATAAAATGTGGCCTTGAAAGCCTCCCTTGCCCCAGCCCACACCTCCGCCGTCCCTGAGGTATTCATGTACCACCATGAACGACACTAGAACGCCGATTGTAAAATTACGCGAGATGGCTGATTTGTTCTCCAAGATATGTTCTGCGGTATTTCTATGAAAGTGCGTCGAATGCGTCTCACCTTTTAGCAGTAAATGACGATCCGTTATGGAACTCTTTCTAATACCTCAGTTCTCGCTATTTGAGAATCAGTTTTTGCAGCAATCGTTGCTGTTAGAAGTAGATGCATACTATTTGGGTGTCTACAGCAGAAAGCCACCGAATATATTTCATCTGTCATTTATCCCACAAAAGGAACGGTCATTATTCATTTTTCAAAATCAATTTCAATTTCAAATCGTCACGTAATCGTCATGGATAAGCCCGAAATTTGAGCCGTCGATTACCTGTCAAAAGAAAAGCTTTGAAGCACTTTTATCACGAGACTAATTTTTTGACCACATTTTACATAACTGACCCATTAACTTGTCTAGAAATTGGAAATAAATGTTAAATCAATTCAAAAACCTATCTATTACTGCGTCTAGGCCAAAGGCGATCACAAGAAAAAACATACTTAAGCTTAAGCTCATAAAATTCCCGGTCAGATTGTATCATGTAAGATCACCTGAAAACATCTGCGGACTAATTAATAGCTTAAGAGACACCTCTGTTTTCGTTTTCATATGCAGCATTCTGCTTTGAATAAATTTTTACCCCAAAAGAGTAAGGGAAGGTACATTTTTTATTGGGGGGGTGAGGGGGGTGGGTCGCACTTCACAGAATGGATTAATGTATGACTCTTTACAAATACCTACACAAAACATCTGACCCTCCCTCATCTCCTCCAAGACAAAAATAACCGGAAGTGAAAATAATTAACCGGAAGTGTTATTCACACAACCGCGTCTGCGCACAAACTAGTTAATTGCGTGGCGTGTGATTGCACGGTAAAAACTTGAAAATGGGCAAGGACGTACGAGGAACAGAAAGAGGAATATGCGCTTGTGGTAAATGCGAGGATTTCATGAGGTCAGAGCAACTTGTGGATATTGTGGCTGTTTGCCGACTCGCCATTCTGAAAAGGATGCCCGTTATTCCCCGACTCTGTTGGTGGTACATCGGGTGCGGGAACAAGTGAAAGTGCAAGTCCACAGAAGTAGAAAGATGAAGACCTGGGGTGTTTCCCGGACCCAAAGGGCGAATATACTGAATTCTCAAGTAATATTCTGCCAAAATGCTATCTGCCCTTTTGGATCACTTGTACCTACATGGAACGCTTTCGCCGCTGTTTCGTGACTGAAAGAAAGCGCCAATGGGAAGTCCGCGAGGCTTTGAAAGCAATAGCAATAAATTACAAGTTGGCTTTTGTGACTCCTGACAATCCAGCGGCTGCCGGGAGATTCATGAAGGAAAACTTTAGCGCAAAACGCCATGACGCTACCACTATTAAGAACAACATTGATGACCTTTCGAAGCCGCAGGGCAAAATCGAGCTGAATGCGAAAGTAACTGAAAATGGTGATGCGCTGTTCGATTCAAACGGACGGGATATTTAATCTGGCCATAAATTTAGTCCTAATGCGAATGAAGAACTCCTGGAGAGTTTAAAATCAATCAAAAACACTGTGGGCGAAACCATGGAGCTGTTGGAGAAGGCTCGAGATAAAGTGTGTCGTGATATTGCGTTACACGGTCACGCCACTGGGCCGATGAACATCTTTATATTTAGGAGACTAGGGAGACAACGAACACACACGTGGCGGCAGTCGAGTTCGCACAATAAACAACCCTTTTGAGTTCACAGAATCGTGACATGGTGTCAGGAGTGGGATCTGTTCACCCCTAAAGATGACAGAAGCAGCTGAAGCATCCATAGTTGTGCCACCAGCGCCGACTCAAGTTTTTATTCCCCCGTCAAATTTGCCCCCGCCGAAAGCGCTTAATTTTGACGACAATTTAGCCACCGCATGGAAACCGTGGAAAGCAGCGTGGCAGCGCTACGAAATCGCTACTGGTGTATATAAACAAGAGGGCATAGTTCGTGTGTCGACATTACTAAGCATTATAGGCGAGGATGGCGTCAGAGCCCACGACACCTTTATTTGGAACGAAGACGAAAACGCAGACGACATTTCACAAGTCCTGAAGAAGTTCGACGAATTCTGCATTCCTAGGACACAGGTCATATATGAACGCTATAGGTTCAACAACCGAAACCAGGAACCAGGCGAAAACATCTCGACGTATCTTACGGAGCTTCGAACGATCGCAAAAAACTGTGCACACGATACAATCACACCAGATGAAATTTTGCGTGACCGCCTCGTGCTAGGCATACGGGATGATCGCGTCCGCGAGAGACTTCTCCGTTTGAATGATTTATCTCTCCTACAAGCAGTTGACATTATTAAGTCGTCAGAACAGACCCAACAGCAAGTAAAGCTAATGGCTGGAGGAGACACTGCAGTTCATGCGTTACGGAAGGCGGGATCGGCAGAAAAACCTGAAGAAGAACGACAACTTAAGTCACAAGCATTTAGAAGACCGTTTAAAGAATGTGGAAATTGCGGAATGGTGCATGGACGTCATTGTCCCGCGTATGGAAGAACATGTTTTAACTGTGGGAGTATGAATCATTTTGCGAATAAATGTCGCGCTAATCCCCGAGGAGTGAAAAGTAGAGTTTCGGCGGTCCACGAAGCCGTCGACATGGGAAACGACCCCTACTACATTGGTGCTACTACTAGTAAGAGCAAGGGCCAGGAAAAATTGGCAGTGGTCAAACTCCACATTTATGGGCCAGATCCCAAGACAGAAGTCCAGTTTCAAATAGATACTGGGTCGCAGTGCGACATTCTCCCGGCCCAATTATACAAGCAAATCACTGGGGACACCCTCCTTCATCGCCTCAAACCATGCCAAAAGGAAATAGTCTCGTACACAGGGGATCGCCGCAAAATTGCTGGTAAAGCTACCCTGCCTGTGTGGTCCCGTGGACAGCGGAGGTCAATGGAGTTTAACATCTTAGACGGAGACTATCAACCGATTTTATCATTGAACACCAGCCTCAATCTTGGCTTTGTGAGTTTGAATAATTGTGACGTCCTAGCATTACACGTCAAGTGTCCCAAAGCCTCCTTGCTCGAAGAGTATGAGGACGTATTCGACGGATTAGGGGCCCTACCGGGAACATACAAAATAGCCATAGACGAACAGGCGCAACCAGTTGTCCACGCACCGAGGCGAGTGCCAGTAGCCTTGCGTCCATGCATCAAAAACAAGCTGGACGAACTTGTTGATCGTAAAGTTATTATTCCAGTAACAGAACCGACGCAGTGGGTATCCAGCATGTTGGCCATAGTGAAGCCAAACAAAGTACGCATCTGTATTGACCCGAGAGATTTAAATCGTGCCATTCGGCGAGAGCATTACCAGTTGCCGACTATCGATGAAGTGGCCTCCCGCTTAACAGGTGCCAAGAAATTTACTCTTTGTGACGCCAAGGATGGTTTCCACCAAATCCTCTTAGACGATGCTTCTAGTTTCCTGACAACGTTCAATACGCCTTTTGGGCGTTATAGATGGGCCCGCATGCCTTTTGGTATCTCAAGTGCGCCTGAAGTTTGGCAGCGACGCATGCATGAATTCGTAGGAGTTGAAGTTATCGCTGACGACTTCCTCATCGCTGGATTTGGCGAAACTGACGCAGAGGTCAACTCGAGCCTTGAAAAGAACGAACGTGCGTTCTTCAAGAAATGCCGGGAGTGGAACCTCAAGCTCAACAAACTCAAGCTGAAAAGATCTCAAACCGTGCAGTTTCATGGGCCACCTCTTGACTCCTGATAGTCTAAAGGCAGACCCAGCCAAAGTTGAAGCTATTTTGGATATGCCACCGCCGACTGATGTGAAAGGCCTGAAGAGGTTTTTGGGGATGGTCAATTATCTGGCCAAATTCTTGCCACTCCTGTCCGACATGACAGAACCTTTGCGAAGGCTTGAGGACAAGGACGTCGAGTGGTGTTGGCTTGCACAGCATGAGAAAGCATTTACCACAGTCAAAGAATACTTGGCCAAGGCCCCGGTACTGAAATACTATGATGTTACTGAAGAAGTGACAATCCAATGCGATGCCAGCATAACGGGTCTAGGTGCAGTACTGATGCAAAAGGGTCAGCCCGTTGCCTTTGCCTCGCGAGCTCTGACCGACACCGAAACGCGTTACGCTCAAATCGAGAAAGAGCTCCTCGCCATAGTGTGGTCAACCGACAAGTTCAATCAATACATACTGGGACGCGAAGTTGTACACATCGAGTCTGACCACGAACCACTAAGGGCAGTTTTTACCAAGCCAATACACAACTCACCAAAGAGACTCCAGAGAATGCTGATGGCCCTTCAGAATTACTCCCTGGATGTGCAGTATAAAAAAGGGGAACTTATGTGGGTATCAGATGCACTGAGTCGAGCATACCGCAACACCACCGAAGCCTCCAAGCACGATACAAGTCTGATCTGTACACTTGCCGAGATAGATCATTCAGAAAACCTCTCGATTGCACCATACAGGCTCGCTGAATTCAGAAACAAGATTGCCAGGGACCCAGTGATGCAAAAGCTAATCGGAGCAATCAAGGGTGAATGGCCAGTGTCAAGGAAGTCCTGTACCCCTGAGCTGACGCCTTACTATGACAAACGAAGTGAGCTTATAGAAGACAAGGGACTAGTATTCCTGGGGGAGCGATTGCTGGTACCCCCTTCCCTGAGAAAAGAAATGTTGAAGCAAATTCACCGATCACATATTGGAATCGAAGGGTGTTTACGTCGCGCTAGGGAGGTCCTCTATTGGCCCCTCATGAATTCGGAAGTAAAGGACTTTGTTTCCAAATGCTCAATCTGCCAGTCGTACCAGCCAGATCAGTGCCGCGAGGAATTGCAACCGTATCCGATCCCGTCGCGTCCCTGGTCGATGCTAGGTGCCGATTTTTTTGACCTTGGGCAACAACATTTCTTTGTCCTAGTCGACTACTGGAGTGGGTTCTTTGAAGTCCAGGAGATTAAGGTGGCCACATCTGCTAGCGTGATAGCTGCGTGTAAAGTACAATTCGCCCGCCATGGGATACCAGACGTGCTTATTACCGACAACGGACCTCAGTTTACGTCATCGGTGTTCAGTGCATTCGTGAGAGAATGGCAGTTTGAACATAGAACTTCGAGCCCCCGTTACCCCCAGTCAAATGGCCGCGCCGAGAATGCCGTGAAGACCTGCAAGAACTTGATGACGAAAGCGAAAGCGGATGGGCAAGACCCGCTGTTAGCCCTTCTTGATTGGCGCAACACCCCAACAGAGGGTCTAGGAACATCACCCGTACAGAGACTGATGGGACGCCGCACACGCACTTTCTTACCAACCCATGAAACGCTCCTGCGGCAGCCATCACACCAGGAAACAGCCACCAAATTAGCTGAGCGCAAGAAAAGACAAGCTCAACAATACAACAAAAAGTTTCTCCCTTTAGAGGCACTAAAGTGTGGACAGGCCATCAGGATGCGGCTTCCCGGAAGGGAGGAATGGAGTCTGGGGACCTGCATGAAAGCCTTGGGGAACAGGTCTTATGAAGTTGAAGTTTGCGGCAAGCGATACCGACGCAACCGTCGGCAACTGCGCCTGACCCCGGAAACAGCACCACCTATGAGTCTGGTAGAACTAACTCCGCCCGAGTCTACCCTCAAACCGGCGCCAAATCTGACAGAGCCAGGACCTCCTCCACCGGAGTTCCATGGCGAGACCAAAACAGAGAGAATGCCACCTGAAAATGAGATGGGAACTGAGCTTGAGCCACAAAGGATTGAAACTCGTCGATCAGAACGCAGACGTCGACCGCCTTTGTGGCATCAGGATTACCATATGAACTGAACATTGAATGATTGAGCCGCTAAATAGTTGTTGAGTCTGTTTCTATCTTTTTATGATTTCAATGAAGAACAATGTTTTATCGATTTTATGTGATTTGAACAGTGATCGAAACCGAACATTAAGTATTAATTAACTTTTGAAGATAAACATTGTAAAAAGGGGAAGATGTCGTGATATTGCGTTACACGGTCACGCCACTGGGCCGATGAACATCTTTATATTTAGAAGACTAGGGAGACAACGAACACACACGTGGCGGCAGTCGAGTTCGCACAATAAACAACCCTTTTGAGTTCACAGAATCGTGACAAAGTGGCGTCAATTTTCCCATTCAAACAGGGAAACGCGCCAAGGAAGTCGCGAATACTAAAGCAGAACCGCCACCAGAACCCCGCGCGGAAACATTACCGCCGTCGTAATTTCGTGTACCTGTGTAGTTGATGATGCCTATTTTTTGTAGCTGTAGCAAGGCTTAATATTATACAAAGAGTGTAAAGAGAATTAAATTGCTTCTTTCGTTTCTGCTTTTGTTTGTAGTCCATGTTCATTTCTTTGATGATATTTTGGGGGCTTCTTAGTACTCGGGAACTTATAAGTACAATCATTGCTGCTTTCGGTTTTCTTATCACATTTGTGGTGTACATCAGGACATATCAAACTGTACGAAAGCACAAGAATCACATTCAGTCCATGCAAATGCGAGACGAAGCTCAGTCTGAGGAGATAAAAAACTTAACTGTTCTCATTAAATCCACAGTTGGCATATTCTACGTATATCTCGTGTTTTTGATTTGCTATTTGCCCTATCTCATTTGCATGGCTGTTATTCCATTGACCCTCATGTATCTAAATTTATCTTGGAACCCTGTCATTTACTGCTGGAAGATTAGACACGTTCGACACGCTATCATGGACATACTTCGAAAGATGTCTTGGAACAGCAATCGGCCATTTCGGGTAAACTACAATCGGTCATCGAGTGTCGTCCATATTGATAACTGATCTCCTCTGTGTGGCTTACAAAGACTATACACAGTAATTCTTTAGGACAAAGTGAAATAGGAACAAACAAGATTGTACATAAACTTAGTGATATGGCCCGGCAGCCAATTTTAATAGTTCCAATTTTAAGTACACAATATATCGAATAATCACAACTGGAAGGGCAGAGGCTACTTTGAGCTAGAAAGCTGGCTTTGTCATCGATCGATCATGAAATTGTAATTATGGATGCAAATAAAAGTAGAATATGACACATGCTTTTATTCATATTAAGGTTTCCGTCGCTCTTAATTTCAGATCAGAATTAAAAACCAGTAACGGTGGTTGCGCTCTTGAGCTTCGGAAAAGTCTCTTCTTTCGCTTGTAAATTTTGCCCATGACTGCCAACTGTTTCGCCGAATCCCTTAAAACTAGCACTGACAACTAGATGAGATGCCAGCTTCAAATAAAATAGAAGGAAACCCGTGCCATCCATCCTTCTGCCTCAAAAGCAAAATTCCTAAATTACTCCTTAGTAATGGAAAACGAACTTCTTCCTATTATATACAGTCAACGCCTTGACTCCTTTGAATGTGTTATTTAAAGAAATTCTCGAGCAATTTGGGGACATGGTATTGATAGTAAGATTCTCAGAACTAAACAACAAATGAATCTAAGGTATAATCATAAATGAAGGGAATAAACTTCCAGCTCTTTCATTAGAAGTTAAAAAATTTAAATGATCCTACGATAAAACGGTATAGCGTCGCATTGCGAGCGTCTGGTAATACCGTCAGGAAGAAAAACAAACAGGAGCTAGTATTTACGAGGGAAGAAGAATCGATGTTAATCATTCCCTAATGAGTGGCTTCATAACGAAGATGGATTAAGCGACATACTTGAAAATTACACAAACAACGAAAAGCATCTAGTTTGCCTCAACACTTTTGTGGTAAAAACTTAGTCGAAGCAGAAACTGCCTATGAAAACGATAACAGAGGTGGCTATAGAGTTATTGATTAGCCCGCGCATGTTTGCAGGTGGTTCGTGATAATACCGTGAGTTTTGAAATTAAGTATGTTCTTCCTTGTTATCTCTTTCCGCTTAGATGCAAATAACAGATAAGTTTTGACATCAATTTGACAGTCATTTTTAATTTCTAGACAAGTTAATGGATCAATTAAGTGAAATGTAGTGAAAGCATTAGTCTCATAATAAAAGTGTTGAAAAGTTTATTTGTACAGATAATCGACGGCTTAAATTTCGGGCATATCTATGATCGAGTGTCTTCCACAACAATAGCTGAAATCTTCTGTGTGGCTAACAAGCGCTTTGTTTGGACGTTTGCTGTCGTTAGAGTAAACAGGGATGGGAGATACGAAATTGTATTTAGACTCAATGATATCCCAATGGCCAAAATTATTGGTCACTTCAATATTTTAATGAAATAATCTATGAAGGAATTGCAGTCGGAAAGACGGACAGATTAAATTGAATAGTAAAGCCGGTTTTACTTTAGTGAGATGTTGTTATTATGAAGGTTCTCGAAGAAGAAGGAATTGGGAGACATGATATTATGTGCATCAAGGTTTTCGTCGTCTCTTTAAAATCAAAATAGAATCTCGATGAGAAAAAAACAACAAAAAAATAAAAGAACAGAATCAACATGGATCTCAAGATAGACATGTAAAAGTAACAACAAGCCGTTGGGACTCAGGAAAAGGTGACCGCTACTGCCTAACCCTTGACACCCCTAACATCAGTATGCATATTCTCCACACTGGTCTCTATACATTTCCAATGACACTGATAAGGAGAATTTGCTTTCTATTTTTCTCATCACCTTAATGTGGGATGCAGGGTTGATGTTGTAAAGAGAAATTAGAAGCTAGTCACTCCTAGGGGTCAAAGGGTTGATATAGGTGACCGCTTGATAGAGGTGAAAATTGCACAAACTAAGTGGTACCATTTTCAGCACTTTAACAACTGACCTCCTAATACAGGGTGACCGCTAATACGGTGCTGCTTCATGCAGGTGCCATTATATTCCTATCTGACTCCTTGTAAAACGTCATGACAAGTTATTTATACTTGTTAATTAATTCTTTGTTCCTGCTGATCAGTATTTTGACAATTTTCGCTTTACTCAGTTCCTTCTAATATATACTTTTGGCCAAGAGATTGTAGACGATTTATAACCTCTTGTTTTGACGGAATCGAGAAATTAAAGTCCTGCGAAATTAAGTCACCGCTAAAACAAGTACTGAATGATTTATTATAGTCGAAAAGTATCTCTCAAAAGAAACTTTTAACAATTTTTTAACAAGGTTTGTTTTCTAAATAGACTCGTTAAACATGTTAATACTATTTTCATACTTTTACAACACAAAAACCCGAGAGTAACCCGTGTCTAAGCTACGCCGACATGGCTAATCAAGAAAAACTCATCCTTTAACAAAGATCTGAAATTTCCGCGTCTTAGCACAGACCTGAACCATCTGCAGCAATATTTGGCCTAATTGCTAAAACGTCGAATTTAAGCCACAGGTGTTGTCGCTGTTATAAATAGAATACTTTTTGGGTTCGGATTGCATCTCAGTATACAGTCATTGCACAGGTCCTTGTTAGTGACATGCAAAATAAAATGTGAAGTATGAAATGTTAATCAACTCATTTGCAGTATTTTTTTTTCGCCTTCATGGGCCGTTTGAAGCGTCTTTTTACTAAATTACTTCTGGACGCAGACGCCTCAAACGGCCCATGAAGGCTAAAAATATCACAAGTGCGTCGATTAACATTTCATTGAACTTTATTGAGATATTCAGACCGAGATGTGACTTAGATATGCCGGCAATTTTCAGAGTCTTATTCCTAACCCTCACATATTCTGTTTGTCTCATGTCAACAATAATTAACCATGAACGCATTGCGTGGTCCACCCGTGGAACGACACTTGAAGACGGTTTGCAAGTTACGAAAGATGGCTGCCTTCTTCCCAAGACATGTTCCACAGCATGTCCATGATAGCGTGTCGAATGTGTCTCATCTTTCAGAAGTAAATGGCAGGTTTCAAAGACGAATTAAGAAATGTGAGAGTCAATGAGTAAAACCAAAATACTAAGCTCATTTTCATTGCTTTCATTTTTTCCAGAGTGACAGCTATGTTTATTAGGATATTAATAAAACATAAAAAAGCGCATTTCAGGTCTCATTTATGAAGAATATCGCGGAGTTCTCCAAGGTTTCCTCGAAAACATGATGCGCGACGCGCATCATGTTTTCGAGGAAACCTTGAATAAAGCAGGCTCCACATGCGTGTCGAAATAACAAAACCAGTCTTATCCACACGGGCATCGGAACAGTGGGTAACACCATAGTTAGCGAATGAGAACGCGAAACAAGAGCAGGCGGACCGTCAAAAGCACGGAATAGCCCAAGTGATGCTTTTTGAGACATTTACTCCGACGAAATGCAAACGGTCGAAACTTCAGTTTTAGAAACTTTCCTCAGTGTTTAATTTACATTATCCACTCAGATAAAATCAAATTGTCTCGTAATACCCCCACCGAAGTACTACAGTTTCCTTCAAAACGCGCCCCCTTCGTTCATTTGCAGTTTTAATTTCTGCCAAAAACTTAACGGTTTCGCTCAAATTCAGTAGCCTGTGGACTACTATAATTTCGTATTCAGATCTTACCGTTTATCTGTAAGGGAAATGTAGGTTCAAACCGTTCGACCGTGAAAGGGGTGGGTACGAGACTATCTACGAGCATACCATCTCTGCCCGTGAGAAGGCTTGAGACGAATCGGGGAGAGGTCTGCCGGGGGTCTGGCACTACCTGCAGACCTCTAGCTGACTACTCTACAAAGGACAATAGAGAATTGGCTGCCATTGAACTGCCAATAAAGTAGCTAAGGATTATAAGAATATTACAGAGGCTTATGGGGGAGTCAGGAAAATTTTATCTTGACAACCAAAATCCTCCGACCCTCAACTCCCGTCCTGCGATAAACAATGATCAGTCCATCATTAAGCCACTAATTTTTTCAGCGTTTGTTTTACAGTTATAGAACATGAACAAGAAATCCAACGAGCTGTACAAACGTACTGTTACACGTGTTAAGCGAATGTTGGTAATCAAGGAAAACTGATAATTAATTTATTTTCTTTTAACTTCCTATCTCAGAACCGGCCGCAACCATCTGCCGAGATCCAAGGACTGTTTACTTCAACGTTGAATGACGGAGGGTACTATCGTTGTTATCTTCAGTAAGGCTTGTAAGAAGTTGGCCTGCTTAAATATTTCTCTGAAATAGTGGCTCCTAGCGAAAATCATGAACAAATTGTATTGTAACCAGTCTTCGCAATTTATGCCCACATTCACCGAACTTGAAGATCTTCGTTCGACTTGTATCACCAACTGCGTCTTTAACATTTTCCTTGCTTACACCGCCTTCATGTTGAATATTGTGACAATCTACGCCTTACACAAAACTTCGACAATGCCAAACAATTTGAAAACTCTGCTGCTAAGTCTTGCCTGCTCGGATGTTGCCGTTGGTTTGTTTAGTCAACCATTATACACTTTCTTTTTGATCAACTGGCTTCGACTAGACAATCCTGGCTGTAACACTCAACAAGTGCGGACGATTTCAACTATTTTATTTTCAGGTGCTTCGTTCCTTGGTGTTGTGGCTGTAAGTGTAGACAGGTTCTTAGCTGTTCATCTTCATCTCAGATACCAAGAGCTTGTGACTCACAGGCGTGTTGTTATTGTTGTGATTGTCATATGGGTATATAATGCATTTCTTTCTTTGATGATATTGTGGGAGCCTCTTGGTACTCTGGATGTTGTAGGTATGATTAATTTTGCTTTCAGTTTTATTATCACACTCGTGGTGTACATCAGGATATATCTAACTATGCGACGGCACAAAAATCATATTCAGTCCATGCAAATACGAAACGAAGCTCAGTCTGAGGAGATAAAAAACTTTACTGTCCTAATTAAATCCACAGTTGGCATATTCTACGTATATCTCGTGTTTTTAATTTGTTATTTGCCCTACCTAATTTGCAAGGCTGTTCTTCAAATCTACGGCCCGAGTATCGTATTAAAGAAACTTTATCTTTACTCACTGACCTTCGTGTACCTGAATTCATCTTTGAACCCTGTCATTTACTGCTGGAAGATGAAACACATTCGACACGCTATCATAGACATACTGCGGAGGATGTCTTGGAACAGCAATCAGCCATTTCGGATCAAATAGGGAGAAACAATATTATAGTATACATAAACTTATTGATATGACCCGGCAGCCAAATAATCGCGTAGTTCCCATTTTAAGTACACAATAAATCGAATAATCTTTAGTGTGACAGGGAAAGGCTAATTTGAGCAAGAAAGCTGGTTTTGTCATCGATGGATAGAGAAATTGTAATTATGGATGTAAATAAAAGTAGGATACGACACAAGATTTTATTCACATCAAGGTTTCCGTCGTTCTTAGTTTCAAATCAGAATTTAAAACCAATAACGGTGGTTGCAGACTTAAGCCTCGGAAAAGGTTTCCTTTTTCCCTTGTAAATTTTGCCCATAACTGCCAACTGTTTCGCCGAATTTCTTAAAACTAGCACTGACAACTAAGTGACATGCCAGTTTCAAATAAAACAGAAGGAAATGTTTTGCCATCCATCCTTCTGCCTCAAAAGCAGAATTCCCAAATTACTTTGTAATAGTGGAAACGAACCTCTTCCTTTTAATAAACAGTCAACGCTTTGGCCATCCTTAACGTGTAATTTGAAGAAATTCTCGAGCAAACAGCTAGGTAATAAGAATGACAGAGATGATCAATTCGGAGACATGGTATTGATGGTAAGATTCTCAGAGCTAGACAACAAATAAATATAAGTTATGATCAGGAGCGAAGGGAATAAACTTCCAGCTCTTTCATTAGAAGTTAAAAACTTTAATTGATCATACGATAAAGCGATATAGCGTCACATTTAAGGCGTCTCGTAATGCCCTCAGGAAGAGAAACAAACAGGAGCTAGTATTTACGAGGGAAGAATAATCGATGTTAATCATTGGCAAATGAGTGGATTCAAAACGAAAATGGATTGATCGATATCCTTGAAAATTAAACAAGCTACAAAGAGCATGAGTTTTGCCTTAACAATTTTGAGGAAAAAACTTAGTCGAAGGAGAATGCTGCATATGAAAACGAAAGCAGAGGTGGCTTTAGAGTTATTGATTACCCCGCAGATGTTTGCAGGTGGTTCTTTATAACACAGGGAGTTTTGAGAACTTAAAATTCAGTATGTTTTTCCTTGTTATTTCCTTTGTTTATATGCAAATAACAGATAGGTTTTGGAATCATTATGACAATTCTTTGCAATTTCTAGACAAGTTGATGGGTTAATAAAATGAAATGTATTGAAAACATTAGTCTCGAAATAAAAGTGTTCAAAAGTTTGTTTATACAGATAATCGACGGCCTAAATTTTGGGCATATCTATGATGATTACAAGGCAATTCGAAAATGCCTTTCAAAATTTCGGAGAATATTTCTAAAGCCTCGATTTCTCCTGGTTTTCAGGGGCAACAGAGTGGGGATCAGTTGTCGCCAAGAGAGTTTCGAGTTTCGAGGGGGGGGGGGGGGGGCTAAAGAAACTTGCTTGAAAGCTGACAAGGCAACAAGGGTGGAGGGGGTAATATGAATGTTACAGTCTTATGGGGGATAATGTTACTTTTATCTTGACACAACCAAAATCCTCCTTAGAAAATAAATAAAACATTACAAAGCCTTCAAGATGACAACAATACATTCTGAACAATAAACAATGTTTGGTTTTATTATCTTAACCGATAATAAGTTATGTAAGTTATGGAACTTTTGGTATCACTGACCTCGCTTTTCCTGAATGGGTTTTTGCAGTAATTGTTGCTTTTAGAAGTAAATGCGTACAATCTCAGTTCCCGTAGGAGAAAGCCATTGAAAATAGGTCATCTGTCATTTATCCTTCTAAGAGACTGGTCACTATTTATCTCCTGTGGGGGGAGGGGGGGCGTTAGAGCAACTTGGTCGACTCATGAGAATGTTTACACAGCCCCCCATATACTGAAGGTTCTCTAAGATTCCTATGGCCCCTCCCTTCCTAATTGACAGTAATTGGCAGTCAATTACCTGTAGTCCCCTCTCAACACTTTATTGACGACAGCTAAACCCCCCTCCGTTTTTCCTTAACCTTTTAACTCCCAAGATCTGATTGTTAATTCTCCCCTCTACCTGCTACACACTTCCTTGTAGGTAAGTTACAAGAATTTGATGTTAGATCAAGGTAACAACTTCTACCTGATAAGTTAAAGTATTCTCATGACCTATTTGCTGGATGATGTATGGATATTTTAGAGAGAAATTAGTTTTAAATCATTCCTGGGAGTTAAAAGGCTAAAGCCAGGAGAAATCGACCCTGTAACAAATAATCTCCGAGATTTTTAAAGACATCTTCAAATCATTACATAATCATCATGGATAAGCCCGAAATTTGAGCGGTCGATTATCTGTCAAAACAATTATTTTAAGAACTTTTAATACGAAACTAATTTTTTGACTACATTTTACACAACTGATCCATTAACTTGTCTGGAAATTGGAAAGAATTGTTAAACTAATTCAAAAACCTATCTGTTATTGCGTCTAAGCGAAAGGGGATTAGCAGCAAAAACATGTTTGATTTTAAGCTCATAAAATTCCCGGTCAGCTTGTATTATGTAAAATCACCTGAAAACATTTGCGGCCTAATTAATAATTTTACAACCACCTCTGTTTTCGTTTTCATATGCAGCGTTCTGCTTTAACTAAGTTTTTACTTCAAAAGTGCAACCAAAGGCAAACGAAATGCTTTTGCTCTTTGTTTAGTTTTGAAGCATATCGCTCAATCCATTTTCGTTTTCAATCCACTCAATAGACAATGATAAACAATAATTTCCCTTTCCTTCTTAAATACGTGCTCCTGGTTTCTTCCCTTCCTGAGGGAAAAACGCGACGCTCCAAATGTGACGCTTTACCATTTCATTAAAATTTAAACTTCTCACGAAAAAGCTGGAAGTTTATTTACTTCACTCATGATCATACCTTACATTTATTTGCTGTTTATTCCTGAGCTTCTTACTATCAATACCGTGTCCCTAAATTGATCCTCTTTGTCATTCTCATTATCTGCTTGCTTTAAACTTTCTTTAATTACACTTTAATAAGGGAGTTAAGGAGTTGACTGTTTATTAATATGAGCACCGTATACTATTCCAACACGCTATTTTTGGCCACTTTAATCTGCCGGCAAATTATCATAAACCAAGAAAGAACTATATTTTGATCAGCATGGTCACGCGAGAAGTGAGCTCTCGACACGAAATTGATTCATTTAAGATAGAAGTTATATGCCATATCATGGGAAATAGTAAGTTAGGTAAAACGCTGCAATTGGTCACAATAAGTTATTCAAAAGCTATTGTTTTGTTTTGTGTTTTACTATTTTCCAAACAAGCCTAGTTAATCGTCAGACTTGTGCAAACGAAAGCGACAACCATAAATTTTTTTTGATTGTAAATAGTTCACTTTGACACAATGATGTTAGCTGAATAAATGTCACCCTTCGAAGTAGAAAGAGGTAAATTGCAGGATGTAACGTGATCCATTCATTATAATTACCACAAACAGATGCTATTAACTCTATGCCCATAAACGTTTTTTCTCATCTAGGTACGAGCAATTGTTTTCGCGGACTTTATCTTACTCCTTATTAGGGTAATCCTTCTATGGAAAAAAAATGATTACATTGACAATAAAAACTCGCTTTTTCCTAAGTTAAAGCAGCGTTTTTGAAGATACTTCAAGGGAATTCCCCTCTGATCAATATATGGCTAAATAAAACATGACTTATCGAAATTTTGAGCCATATACTTCCTGTTTAATTGGCCTCTTTCGTTCCAGTTGTGAGAATTTGACGCATTGAGTATTTAAACTCGACAGGATACGAAATGATTCTGCTGCTGAGTCATACCATTAAGTTTATTTACAAAGTTCTTTCTCCCTGTTTCCTTTGTGGTAAACAAACCTTGCACAGTCCTTGTTAGGCGCACAGAGTGGATCAAGTATTAACATGGACGACACTCGATGATCGATTGTATTTTATCCGTAATGGCCGATTGCTCTTCCTAGACATCTTTCGAAGTATGTTCATGATAGCGTGTCGAACGTGTCTCATCTTCCAGCAGTAAATGACAGGATTCAAAGACGAATTAATAAATACGAGAGTCATTGAGTAAAGAAAAAATTGTTTTAAAGCGATACTCGAGCCATACATTCGCATAACAGCCGAGCAAATGAAAAAAGGCAAACTAACAACGGGAGATATACGTAGAATATGCTAACTGTGGATTTAATGAGAGCAATAAAGTTCTTTGTTTCATCAGAATGGGTTACTTCTTGTATTTGCATACATTGAATCTGATTTTTGTGCCGTCGGACAGTAAAATATAACCTGATGTACACCACGAGTGCGATAATGAAACCCAAAGCTGCGCCAACTAAATTAATAAGTTGCTGAGTACTAGGTAAGCCCCAAAATATCATCAAAGAAACAAATGCACTGCACACCCATTTGCCGATCACCACAACAATAACACGCCTGTGAGTCACAAGCTCTTGATATCTGAGATGAAGATGAACAGCTAAGAACCTGTCTACACCTACAGCCACAACACCAAGGAACGAAGCAGTTGAGAATAAATAACCTGAAATATTTAGCACTTGGTAAGTATTACAGTTAATATTGTCCAGTTGTAACAACTTGACCAGAAAAAAAGTGTATAATGGTTGGCTAAACAAACCAACAGCAACGTCCGAGCAGGCAAGACTCAGCAGTAGAGTTTTCAAAGTTTTTGCGATTGCCGAAGTTTTGTGGATAGCGTAGATTGTCACAATATTCAACATGATGGAGGTGTGAGTTACAAAATTGTTAAAAATGCAGTTGGTGATAAAAGTCGAACGAAGATCTTTAAGTTCCATGTATGTGGGAAAATAATCCAAAAACTCGTCACAAAATAATTCGCTCATGATATCAACTCACTCATAAAAGATAGCACCCTCTATTCCAGACAAATTGAAACGTGTTGCGTTTCTTTAGCAGGACAGTTTCTTCTTATTTCGGGCGGCAATTCTTTAGCTGATTCCACTTTCTACCTAAAATGTTACCTTTCCTCCCAAAAGTGATGAATTTCAACAAATGTAAGTCAATGATAAAGAAAGAACTTACGTCAGACAAATTAACAGATGGAGGTAGTCAAGATGTTCATTGGTATTGTAAAATCGACAATTTTCTCCCTAAGCTTTTTTTTTAAGTGTATGTTAAACAATGTTAACTCTTTTTCCTTAATTCCATAAAATTGAGAGGAGCTGTTTAAGACAAAAACCTGAAAGTTACTCTTGTCTAAGTGAAAGGAGACAATTAAGAAAAAACTAGTCATTTAGTTCGATCAGAGTTCTGAAATTTTTCTGACGTCTTGGCGCCGGCCAGAACCATCTTCAGAGATATCGATCTTGCCTAATTACTAAAACGTCGAACTAAAGCCGCCCGTGTTGTCGCTTTCGTAAAGTATTTTGTTCAAGTCAACAGAAAATTATTTCAGAAAAGTTCACAAATAATAGATTTCTTCAATTTCCGGGTTTTCATGAAAAATTCAAGCTTTAATAACTTATATAATTCCGCACCTCGGGTGACGGCGTAGAGGAAAAACACAACCGACGAGGAAATTATGTCCCAATAATTTCTCCTCAGTGTTTGGGTGAAGAACAATTCTCCTTAGTTCTGGTTAGCTTTACGTTTGAATAAATTTGAAATCCAAGGGAACAGTCATTATTTATGTTTATCGACTGAGGGATGGTGTCGGAGGGCTTTTTTTTTTTTTTTTTTTTTTTTTTTTGAGGGGGAAGGGAATTACACGTTTCCATTAGGGGACAGATGAGGGATCAATTGTTGCTAACAGAGTCTGATGGGGGAACTAAGGAAATTATCCCGTTCACTACCTCTCTGCCCTCTTCCCTCCCCTCCTCCCTCCGTACGGTTTTTTTCGACAGGTTAGTTATTTATATTACATTGGTAGAATATGTAGAATATCGAAAACATGTATTCAAAGCTAAAATTTCACTTGAAAAGGCCAGTGGTCGTTCAGTAATAAAATAAACTTGCTGTTCTGCTTCTTTCAAATTTCGCTGTTGTGTGTATTGAGCGAATTACTTGCATATATTTTCAATAGTGGTAATTGTATATAACTACATAAGACGGGAGATCATAAAAAGTCAATGAAGGTGGAGGGGAGGGATCATCAGAATACTGCAGTGCCTAGTCTCGCACCCAGACCTTTCGCAAGGAGGTTGTTTCAGAGGAAAAATGTTTTGAGTTGAATCCTTCGTAAGTCCCTTAATTATTCCTTTTGCCTCTTACTTTGTTTGTTTGCTTGTTTTTTCATCGGAAATACAAGCTGCACTGTTGATGCGATTTTTCTTGGTTAGATTTAGAAGGAAACCTCTGATTTGGCTAATGTTACCTATTTCCGCTTTTTGACAGAAATAACAACAGTAACGTCACAAATGAAACCACAGAAATGCTTTCGAAAGTTCAGGAACTGGGCATATTACATGTAAATACTTTTACCTTCTTTTCCTTTGCCTAAATGATAAAATGCATCGGTGCAAAGCAGTTAGATTTGATGGTCTATCATAATCGATTATTTTAAAATAGAAATTTGCCAAATTGTTGGATAGCTCTATCGAGAATCTAACGAAAAAGCGGTGAAAAGTCCTTTTGTCAAGGTTTTTTTTTTTTTCTAATTTGTTCTAACCGAGCGCCTACAGGGCAACCTCAAGAGCGTTTCATTCATTAGCGATTTTGAATACATTTGAGCTGTGAAATCTTTATCAGCATGTCGCAACGTCATTTGAGCGATGAAGGGTCACGGCAGTATCTGTGTGGCTTACAAACACTACGCACAGTAGTTGTTTACTACAAAGTGAAATGGGGACAAACAAGATTGTACATAAACTGAGTGATATGACCCAGCATTCTAATAATCGCTTAGTTCCAATTTTAATTACGCAATAAATCGAATAATCTGTAGTGTGGAAGGGAAAGGCCAATTTGAGCAAGAAAGCTGGTTTTGTCATCGATAGATGGAAAATTGTAATTATGGATGTAAATAAAAGTAGGATACGACTCAAGATTTTATTCACATCAAGGTTTCCGTCGCTCTTAGTTTCAAATCAGAATTTAAAACCAATAATGGTGGTTGCGGACTTAAGCTTCGGAAAAATGTTTTATTTTTCCCTTGTAAATTTTGCCCATAACTGCCAACTGTTTCGCCGAATCTCTTAAAACTAGCACTGACAACCAAGTGACATGCCAACTTCAAATAAAACAGAAGGAAATGTTTTGCCATCGATCCTTCTGCCTCAAAAGCAGAATTCCCAAATTACTCTGTAATAGTAAAAACGAACTTCTCCTTTAGGTAATAAACAGTCAACCCCTTAACTCCCCTTAATGTGTAATTTGAAGAAAAACTAGCACTGACAACTAAGTGACATGCCAGCTTCAAATAAAACAGAAGGAAATGTTGTCATCTCCTTTCGCGTAGATGAAAATAACAGATAGGTTTTGACATCAATTTGACAGTCATTTTTTATTTCTGGACAAGTTAAGGGGCTGTCCGCGTAAGAACGTTCTAGGCAAATTTCGGCCCTTCACCGATTTCTCTAAGTTTTTCAGTGAACGTCGATAATTCTATCCCATGTACAAATATCACATTTATTTTGATCATTTTTCATCCTTTTTTATTTTTTATGAGACAATTTTAAAGGTCAACCCAAAACTGCCCAATTTGCTTTCGGTGACTCTTATTATTAAGCTATAAATATCGAGCGCTACCAAATCCTTATTTCCCGATCTATAGCTAGAAAGCTGATTATTTCACATATTTAAGAATGACTTTATTTCAATACTTTAAAGGTAAAATGATTGCATTCTATAAAATTTTTAGCGAGTTATGAAATTTTCAAAATACCTTATCGTGAGCATTGAAATTTGTGAGGATTGAGGTAAATGCGGTTGGAAGCTATTTTCTCTTACGTGGACCTGATCTAGAGTCAAGTCTATTGCAGCTTAAAAGTACTTAGATAGAGCAAGTTAAACATAGAATAAAACTTTTGGGCACTCCCCATCCTGCACCGTAGAGAACTTTGCGAATTTCATAAATATTCGCCATCTTGATTGAAACCAACGATAAGGCGGTCCGACCTGCAGATAGGTTTCTAAAGCAGCCCTAAAATACTTGAAGGTGCCGCAACGATTATGTGATGGAGTATCAAGATCGATATAATTTATCATTTTGGCCATATTTTCACGAAATGGCTCAAATTTTCCGGAAAAATACTTCGTTAATAATTCCTATATGCAAATCAGCTTCATGCATTCGTGTTATAGTTTCCGTAACAACTTTTAGCCGTTCAAAGAAGTGTTCCTACAAATGTGAAACTCATCTGTTGTATCCTTTCTTGAAAGCTTTACGTAAAATTTCAAGAGCCAATTCCTTTGAACACAATGCGCCAAGGGAATCCAGTTTGTTTTAACAACTAAGTTGTTCACTTCCCGCAAGTGTTTTTATCTTGTGCATAATCTTTTCAGACCTGTTTTGCCGTTTTTCTTCTGGAAAATAATTCCCCCTTACTTGGGAAAAAATTTCGTCTCACTATTTGTGAAAGTTGTTTAGATTGTGACCTAGTTGGTTTTCATGATTAACGCGGTGGAGTTTTTTCAGCGTGACTGTGGACTGTTGTGAACTAGGCTAGTCACGCAATACCAGCATTACAAGATTGTCTCACGGCTGGTGAACTCAAATGAAAGAAACATTTAGTTCGGCATTTATATCATGATATGTTGTTGTTTCCCCATCGAGAGTATGAAAATCTCCCCAGAAGAAATTGAGAAATTATGCAACCGATAGAAATTGGTATATTTAATTTAATAAACGTTTCCAAAAGTAGGTAAGCGAATTTAGTAACTTAAGTTAAAGGCATAAATCATTGAGAAACTTCGAAGAAGGCAATAGAAAAAGTCTCTTTTGTAAATGCTCGTACATGCTGTACATGTACATGAGGGTCAACATGACTCACGGTCATGGTAGGCTGTCGTTAGAGTAAACAGGGACTGTAGATACAAAATTGTATTTAGACTCAATGATATGTCGCAATGGTCAAAATTACTGCTCACTTCAATTTTTTAATGAAATAATGTATGTAGGAATTGCAGAAGCAAAGACGGAGAGATTAAATTGAATAGTAAAGCTGGTTTTACTTTAGTGAAATGTTGTAATTATGAAGGTACTTAAAGAGATATGATATTATATGCACCAAAGTTTTCGTCTTCTCTTTAAAATCAAAATAGAAAGTCGATGAGAGAGGAAAAAAACGAAATTACGAGCCTGATCGAAGACCTTAACTTTGAATGAGGGTTTTGTCACTCGTTGTTCGTTTTACTCATGAATACAATTTTTTTTTTTGGTTGCATTCACACCTTGGGGCCGTAAAGGAACCTCTCCGTTTTGTAGATAATAGCAGTCGTTTCTCCTAAACAGCAGCTTTCACTTGGACTTGGAAAAAAAACCGATAAAATGAAAGAACAGCATCAACATGGACTTTTGAAGACTTTTATAAAACAAAATGACAAGCCACTGGGACTCAGGAAAGGGCGACCACGACTGCTTAATAGAGATGACCGTTTGATACAGGTGAAAATTAAAATAACTAAGAGGTAACAATTTCAGGACTCGGACGGCCGACCGCTGAATACAGGGTGACTGCTAATGCGGTACCGCTTCATACAGTTGCCATTGTTTATCTTTCCGATTCCTTGTTAATTAATTCTGAAATTTTCATGATAGCTTCCAGCAGGACTGCAAGCTCTTAATTATGTTTTAATTTAGCGTACATTATCAATTTTCTGCTTTGAAATGAAACTATTTAACATTACTATGTAACGTCTCCCTTATTTCTCCAGGTGATACCTGCTTAATTTTGTCTCCTTTGTATCTGTGTAGTTGATGTTGCCAAATTTAATTCCCTTTGCACGGAATTAAATTACTTCTTTCGTTTCTACATTTGTTTGTAGTCCATGTTCATTTTAGCGCGCCTCATCTGTATCCATGGGGGGACTAAGGCGAGGTTAGTGTGCATGAATATTCAAACATAAGTTTTAGAATAAAGCAGGTTCCACATCCCTGTCGAAGGAACATGACCAGTTTAATCCACACGGGCAATCGGAACTGTGGTTAACATCATAATTAACAAATGAGAACCCGAAACAAGAATAGGTGGACTGTCCAAAGCACTAAATGGCCCGAGTGATGCCCGATTGATGTCGAACTGTCAAGTAACATGATCATCTCAGATAAAATAAAATTGACTCGCAATACCCCCACCGAAGTAGCATCACAGTTTTTCGGAAAACACACCCCCTTGTTCATTTGCAGTTTAGATTTCTGCCAAAAAATGAACGGTTTCGCTCAAATTCAGTAGCCTGCGAGGTGATCTCGTACCCAGATCCAACCCTTTAACAGTAATTGAACTGTAAGTTACAACCGCCCGGCCGTGAATGGGGTGGCTACGAGACTACCTTCAAGCAGACCTTCTCTGCCCGTGGTAAGACTTGAAACGAATCAGGGAGAGGTGTGTCAGGGGTCTGGCACCACTTGCAGACCTCTAGCTGACTACCCTTTACAGAACTATAGAGAATTGGCTGCCATTGAACTGCCAATGAGAGAGGATCGTAAGAATATTACAGAAGCTGATGGGGGAATCAGCTAAATTTTGTCGTGACAACCAAAACCATGAACGAGAAAAAACGAGCTCCACAAACATACTGTTATACGTTTTAAGCGAATGGAGGTAACCGAGGGAAACTCATAATTAATTTATTTTCTTTAACTTCCTATCTCAGCACCGACCGCAACCATCTGCCGAGATGTGAGGACTGTTTACTTGAACGTTAGATGACGGAGGGTACTATCGTTGTTGTCCTTAGTAAGGCTTGTGATAAATTGGCTTGCTAAAATATCGCAACCCATCAACTATTTGTCTGAAATAGCGGCCCCTATAATTTATAAGTGAGTGAAAATCATTCTTCGAAATTTTTGCCCATATTCGCCGAACTTGAAGATCTTCGCTCGACTTGTATCGCCAACTGTGTCTTCAACATTTTTCTTACTTACACCGCCTTCATGTTGAATATTGTGACAATCTTCGCCATCCACAAAACTTCAACAGTGCCAAAAACTTTGAAAACTCTGCTGCTAAGTCTTGCTTGCTCGGATGTTGCTGTTGGTTTATTTAGTCAACCATTATACACTTTCTTCCTTATCAACTGGCTTCGACTAGACAATCCTGGCTGTATCCCTAAACAAGTAGGGACGATTTTAGGTAGTTTATTTTCAGCTGCCTCGTTCCTCGGTGTCGTGGCTGTAAGTGTAGATAGGTTCTTAGCTGTTCATCTTCATCTCAGATACCAGGAGTTCGTGTCTCACAGGCGTGTTGTTCTGGTGGTGGTCAGCATGTGGGTGTATAGTGCATTTGTTTCTTTGGTTACATTGTGGGGGCTTCTTAGTGCTTGGAATCTTATAAATACAATTACTGTTGCCTTCGGTTTTATCATCACACTCGTGGTGTACATTAGGATGTATCAAACTGTACGACGGCACAAGAATCACATTCAGTCCACGCAAATACGAGACGAAGCTCAGTCTCAGGAGATAAAAAACTTAACTGCTCTAATTAAATACACAGTTGGAATATTTTACGTATATCTCGTGTTTTTAATTTGTTATTTGCCCCTTTTCATTTGTATGGCTGTTATTCAATTTTATGGCTCGAGTATCGTTTTAAAGAAACTTTTTCTTTTATTATTGACTCTCGTGTTCCTGAATTCATCTTTGAACCCTGTTATTTACCGCTGGAAGATTAAACACATTCGACACGCTATCATAGACATATTACGAAAGATGTATTGGAACAACAATCAGCCATTTCGGATCCATTACAATCGGTCATCGAGTGTCGTTCATATTGATAACTGATCGCCTCTGTGTGGCTTACAAAGACTATGCGCAGTAATTGTTTACGACAAAGTAAAATAGGGACAAACAAGATTGTACATAAACTCAGTGATATGTAATATAATCGCGTAGTTCCAATTTTAAGTACACAATAAATCGAATAATCTGTAGTGTGACAGGGAAAGGCTAATTTGAGCAAGAAAGCTGGTTTTGTCATCGATCGATAGTGAAATTGTAATTATGGATGTAAATAAAAGTAGGATACGACAAAAGATTTTATTCACATCAAGGTTTCCGTTGCTCTTGGTTTCAAATCAGAATTTAAAACCAATAACGGTGGTTGCGGACTTAAGCTTCGGAAAAGGTTTCATTTTTCCCTTGTAAATTTTGCCCATAACTGCCAACTGTTTCGCCGAATTTCTTAAAACTAGCACTGACAACCAAGTGACATGCCAGCTTCAAATAAAACAGAAGGAAATGTTTTACCATCCATCCTTCTGCCTCAAAAGCAGAATTCCCAAATTACTCTGTAATAAAATTAGATGTATTGAAAACATTAGTCTCGAAAAAGAAGTGTTCAAAAGTTTGTCTATACAGATAATCGACGGCTTAAATTTCGGGCGTATCTATGATGATTATATGGTAATTTGAAAATGCCTTCAAAATCTCGCAGAATATTTCTAAAGCCTCGATTTCTTCTGGTTTTCAGGGGCAACAGAGTGAGGATCAGTCGTCGCTAAGAGAGTTTCGGGGTAGGGGCTAAAGAAACTTGCCTTGGAGGATATTTGTAACAGCGTCGCTTTTCAGCTTTCTTACAAGATGGCAGGCAGGAGGGGGTAATAAGCATATTAAAGTCTTATTCGGGATAATGTTGTTTTTATCTTGACACAACCAAAATCCTCCTTAGCAAATGAATAAAACATTACAAAGCCTTCAAGATGATAACAATACATTCTGAACAATAAGCAATGTTTGGTTAAGTTACCTTAACCGATAATAAGCCAGTGAAATTTTGGTATCATCGCTTTTTAACACTTGACATCGCTTTTCGTGAATGAGTTTTTGCAGTAATCGTTGTTTTTAGAAGTAAATGCGTATTATCTGAGTTTCTACAGCAGAAAGCCATTAAAAATAGTTCATCTGTAATTTATCCTTCTAGGAGACTGGTCGTTATTTGTCGCCTGTGGGGGAGGGGGAGAGGGGGTGTGTATTTGTCGCCTGTGGGGGGAGGGGAGGGATGTTAGAAGATCTTGGTCGAGTCACAACAATCTTTACACAGCCTCCCATAAGATTCCTATGACCCCTCCCTCCCTAGGTGACAGTTAATTGGTCAGTCAGTCTCCTCTTAATGCTCTGTTGGCGACAACTGAACTCCCTTCCGTTTTTCCATAAAGCTAGACAAAATCGACGCTGTTACAAATAGTCTCCGAGATTTTGAAAGACTTCTTCAAATCACCTCGTAATCATCATGGATAATTCTGAAAATTGAGCCGTCGATTATCTGTCAAAAAAAAAAATTAAGCACTTTTATTAGGAGAATAATTTTTTGACTATATTTTATATAACTGACCCATTAACTTGTCTAGAAATTGGAAAGAATTGTTAAATCAATTGAAAAACCTATCTATCACTGCGTCTAAGCGAAAGGAGATTATAAGGAAAAACGTACTTAATTTTTACGCTCACAAAATTCCCGGTCAGCTAGTATTATGTAAAAGCACCTGAAAACATATGTAGGCTAATCAATAACTTTACTGCCACCTCTGTTTTCGTTTTCGCATGCAGCATTCTGCTTTGGATAAATTTTTTCCTCAAAAGTGTAACCAAAGGCAAATGAAACGTTCTTCGCTGTTTGTTAAGTTTTCAAGCATATCGATGAATCTATTTTCGTTTTCCATTCACTCAATAAACAAAGATAAACAATAATTTCCCTTTCCCTCTTAAATACGTGCTCCTAGTTTCTTCTCTTCCTGAGGAAAAAACGTGACGCTCCAAATGTGACGCTATACCATTTCATCGTGGAATCATTCAAAGTTATTAACTTTTAAAGAAAGAGCTGGAAGTTTATTCCCTGCACTCATGATCATAACTTGTATTTATTTGCTGTTTATTCCTGGGCATCTTACAATCAATATCATGTCCCTAAATTGAAAATCTTGGTCGTTTTCATCATCTGCTTGCTTTAGACTTTCTTTAAATTACACTTTAATAGGGGAGTTAAGGAGTTGACTGTTTATTAATATGAGCACCGTATTCAACTCAAACACGCTATTTTTAGCCACTTAAATTATGTGCACTTAAATCGTCCAGCAAATTATCATAAACCAAGAAAGAACTATATCTCGATCAGCATGGTCACGCGAGAAGTGAACTCTCGCAATAAAACTCAGTCATTTAAGTTAAAAGTTACATGCCATATCATCGGAAATAGTAAATTAGGTAAAACGCTGCAATTGATCACAATAAGTTGTTTGAAAGCTATTTTCGTTTTGTTGTGTGTTTTCCTATTTTCCAAACAAGCCTAGTTAATCGTCAGACTTGTGCAAACGAAAGCGCTAGCGATTAAACTCTTTTTGATTGTAAATAGTTCACATTGTCACAATGATGTTAGCAATACAAGTTATCCTTCGAAGTAAAAAGTGGTAAATTGAAAGAAAAATACTGCAGGATGTCTGCTTACAGCGTGATCCATTTATTAAAATTAGCGCAAACAGATGCTTTTAACTCTATGCCTGTATAAGTTTTTTTTCATTTAGGTACGAGCATTTGTCTTCGCGGACTTTATCTTACTCCTTCTTAGGGTAATGCTTCTATGCAAAAAAAAAAATGATTACATTGATAATAAAAACTCGCTTTTTCATGAGTTATAGCAGCTTTTTTGAAGATGCTTCGAGGAAATTCCCCTCTGATCATATGGCTAAATAAAAAAATGACTTATCGAAGTTTTGAGCCATGTGCTGTCGTGAGCCTAAACAGTTTTGTTCTGTTTTAACCTCCTTAGAATAGATAACCAGGTTGGGGTAAAAAGCAAATGAAGCTCGTTTAATTTAGGAATTAGCTGAGATACATCGATAACCAAACCAGCTCTCCTGTTTAATTGGCTTCTTTCGTTCCACTTGTGAGAATCTGATGTTTTGTGTATTTGAAACTCGACAGGATACCCAATGATTTGGCTGCCGAGTCACATCACTAAGTTTATGTACAATGTTCTTTCTCCCTGTTTCCTTTGTGGTAAACAAACCGCGCACAGTCCATGTTAGACGCACAGAGTGGATCAGTTATCAACATGGACGACACTCGATGATCGATTGTAGTTTATCCGTAATGGCCGATTGTTCTTCCAAGACATCTTTCGAAGTATGTTCATGATAGCGTGTCGAACGTGTCTCATCTTCCAGCAGTAAATGACAGGATTCAAAGACGAATTAATAAATACGAGAGTCATTGAGTAAAGAGAAAATTGTTTTAAAGCGGTACTCGAGCCATACATTCGAATAACAGCCATGCAAATAAAAGAAGGCAAATAACAAATTAAAAACACGAGATATACGTAGAATATGCCAACTGTGGATTTCAAGAGAACAATAAAGCTCTTTATTTCATCAGAATGAGCTACTTCTTGTACTTGCAAAGAATGAATCTGATTCTTGTGCCGTCGTACAGTAAAATATATCCTGATGTACACCACGAATGTGACAATGAAACAGAAAGCTGCAATAACTGACTTTATAATCTCCTGAGCACCAGCTAACCCCCACAATGTTATCAAAGAAAAAAATGCACTGCACAGCCATTTTCCGATCACCACAACAACAACACGCCTGTGAGTCACAAGCTCTTGATATCTGAGATGAAGATGAACAGCTAAGAACCTATCTACACCTACCGCCACAACACCAAGAAAAGAAGCAGCTAAGAATAAAAGAAAAGGAATATTAAGCACTTGGTAAGTATTACAGTTAATATGTTCCAGATGCAACCACTTGACCAGAAAGAAAGTGTATACTGGTTGGCTAAACAAACCAACAGCAACATCCGAGAAGGCAAGACTCAGCAGCAAAGTTTTCAAAGTTTTTGCGATTGCCGAAGTTTTGTGGATGGCGTAGATTGTTACAATATTCAACATGATGGAGGTGTGAGTTAAAACATTGTTAAAAATACAGTTGGTGATAAAAGTCGAACGAAGATCTTTAAGTTCAGTGTATGTGGGAAAATAATCCAAAGACTCGTTACAAAATAATTCGCTCATGATATCATCTCACTTATAAAAGATAGGACCATCTACTCCAGACAAACAGAACGTGTTGCAATTCTTTAGCAGGACAGTTTCTCCTTATTTTAGGCAGAAAATCTTGAGCTGATTCCACTTTCTGCCTAAAATGTTACCTTTCCTCCCAATAGTGATAAACTTCGACAAAAGGAGTCCTCTAAACTCTCGCAATATGGGTTTTTGGGATGTCAGCCAATGACAAAGAAAGAACTTACGTCAGACAAATTAATTCACAGATGGAGGCAGTCAAGATGTTCGATTGTATTTTGTAATCGACACTTTTCTCCCGAGGCTTGATTTAATCATATATCTTGGAGATGTTAATACTCATACTAACACAAAATAAAATGTGTCCTTGAAAAGCCTCCCTTTCCCCAGCCCCTAGCTCCGCCGTCCCTGAGTTATTCCGATATCAACATGAACGACACTTGAACGCCGATTGTAAAATTACGCCAGATGGCTGATTTATTCTCCAAGATATGTTTTGCGGTATTTCCATAAAAGTGCGTCGAATGTGTCTCACCTCTTAACAGTAAATGACAATCCGCTATGGAACTCTTTCTAATAACTCAGTTCTCGCTATTTGCGAATACGTTTTCGCAGTAATCGTTGCTGTTAGAAGTAGATGCATACAATTTGGGTTTCTACAGCAGAAAGCCATTAAAAAATAGTTCATCTGTCATATATCCTACCAAAGGAACGGTCAGTATTTATTTTCTGGGGTGGGAGGGAAGGCAAAGGATTCAGTAGGACATATGCTTTTATTCCTATCAAGGATTCCGTCGCTTTCAATTTAAAATCAGAATTAATAAACCAATAACGGTAGTTGCGGACTTAAGCTTCGGAAAAGGTTTCTTTTTTTTTCACGTAAATTTTGCCTATAACTGCCGACTGTCTCGCCAAAACTAGCACTGACAACTAAGTGACACGCCAGCTACAAATAAAACAGAAGGAAATGTTTTTCCATCCATCCTTCTGCCTCAAAAGCATAATTCTCAAATTACTTTGTGATAGTGTAAACGAACTTCTTCCTTTTGATAAACAGTCAACGCTTTGGCCACCCTTAATGTATAATTTGAAGAAATTCTCAAGCAAACAGGTAATAAGAATGACAGAGATGATCAATTTGGAGACATGGTATTGACAGTAAGATTCTCAGAACTAAACAACAAATAAATATAAGGTATGATTAGGAGCGGAGGGATTAAACTTCCAGCTCTTTCATTAGAAGTAAAAAACTTTAATTGATCATACGATAAAATGATATAGCGTCACATTGAGAGCGTCTCGTAATGCCCTCAAGAAGAAAAATAAACATGAGCTAGTATTTACGAGGGAAGAAGAATCCATGTTAATCATTAGCTAATGAGTGGATTCAAAACGAAAATGGATTGATCGATGTCCTTGAAAATTAAACAAACTACAAAAAGCATCGAGTTTGCCTTAACACTTTTGAGGGAAAAACTTAGTCGAAGCAGAATGCTGCATATGAAAACGAAAACAGAGGTGGCCATAGAGTTACTGATTAGCCTGCAGATGTTTGCCGGTGGTTCTTTATAACAGCGGGAGTTTTGAGTACTTTGTTTATATGCAAATAACAGATAGGTTTTGGAATCATTATGACAACTCTTTGCAATTTCTAGACAAGTTGATAAGTCAATAAAATGAAATGTATTGAAAACATAAGTCTCGAAATAAAAGTGTTCAAAAGTTTGTTTATTCAGATAATCGACGGCTTAAATTTTGGGCACATCTATGATGATTATGTGGCAATTTGAAAATGCCTTTGAAAATCTCGGAGAATATTTCTAAAAGCCTCGATTTCTCCTGGTTTTCGGGGGCAACAGAGTGGGGATCAGTCGTCGTCAACAGAGTATAAAGGGAGATTATTAAAAACTGGCACGCTAACAGGGAGGGAGCGAGTTATAAGAATATGATAGGACTTATGATGGGTAATGTCTTGATACAACCAAAATACTCCGACCGCCCCCCCCCACAAACGATGAATAATAACCAGTCCTTCGGGAGGGTAAATGACATTTGTGTGTGGTGTGTGTTTGTGTGTGTGTGTGTGTGTGTGTGTGTGTGTGGGGGGGGGGGGGACGCTAAAGAAACTTGCCGTGGATGATATTTGTAAGAGCGTCGTTTTTAGCTTTCTTACAAGCTTACCAGGCAACAAGGCAGGAGGGGGTAATAATAATATTACAGTCTTATGGGTTATAATGTTACTTTTATCTCGAAATAACCAAAATCCTCCTTAGGAAATAAATAAAACATCAAAAAGCCTTCAAGATGATAAAAATACATTCTGAACAATAAGCAATGTTTGGTTTTATTATCTTAACCGATAATAAGTTATGTAACTTATGGAACTTTTGGTATCAGTGATCTCGCTTTTCCTGAACGAGTTTTTGCAGTAATCGTTGCTGTTAGAAGTAAATGCGTATAATCTGAGTTTTTACAGCAGAAAGCCATTAAAAATAGTTCATCTGTCATTTATCCTTCTCATAGACTGGTCATTATTTATCGCCTGTGGGGAGAGAGATGGGGTGTTAGAGGATCTTGGTCGAGTCACAACAATCTTTACACAGCCCCCCATAAGAATCCTATAAGACCCCTATGACCCCTCCCTCCTGGGTGCCAGTTGATCGGTCAGTCAGTCTCATCTTTATATTCTGTTAGCGACAACTGAAACCCCCTCCGTTTTTCCTTAAAGCTAGGAAAAATCGACGCTGTTACAAATAATATCCGAGATTTTGGAAGACATCTTTAGATCACCACGTAATCATCATGGATAATCCTGAAATTTAAGCGGTCGATTATCTGTCAAAAAAAAATTCAAGTACTTTTATTACGAGAATAATTTTTTGACTTCATTTTACATAACTAACCCATTAACTTGTCTAGAAATTGGAAAGAATTGTTAAATCAACTCAAAAACCTATCTATCACTGCGTCTGAGCGAGAGGAGATTACAAGGAAAGACATACTTAATTTTAAGCTCATAAAATTCCCGGTCAGCTAGTATTATGCAAAATCACCTGAAAACATCTCCAGGCTAATCAATAACTCTACAGCCACCTCTGTTTTCGTCTTCGTATGCAGCATTCTGCTTTGAATAAATTTTTATCTCAAAAGTGTAACCAAAGGAATAAAAAATTATCTTCGCTGTTTGTTTAGTTTTCAAGCATATCAATCAATCCATTTTCGTTTTCCGTTCACTCAATAGACAATGATAAACAATAATTTTCCTTTCCCTCTTAAATACGTGCTCCCGGTTTCTTCTCTTCCTGACGAAAAAACGTTATGCTCCAAATGTGACGCTGTATCATTTTATCGTGGAATCAGTTTTTAATTCAGTTTTTAACTTCTAAAGTAAGAGCTGGAGGTTTATTCCCTTCACTCGTGATCACAACTTGTATTTATTTGCTGTTTATTTCTGGGCATCTTACTATCAATACTAAATTGATCATCTTCGTCGTTGTCATTATCTGCTTGCTTTAAACTTTCTTTAAATTACACATTTTAAGGAGTTAAGGAGTTGACTGTTTATTAAGATGAGCACCGCATACACCAACACGCTATTTTAGCCACTTAAATTATGTCTTAAATCTTCCAGCAAATTATCTTAAACCAAGAAAGAACTATCTAGATAATCATGGTCACGCGAGTAGTGAGCTGTCGCGATAAAATCCAGCCTTTTAAGATAAAGGTTATATGCCATATCATCGGTTAAACGTCGTAACTGGTCACAAGTTACTCAAAAGTTATTTCCGTTTTGTTTTGTTTTTACCTATTTTTCAAACAAGCCTAGTTAATCGTTAGACTTGTGCAAACGAAAGCAATAACAATGAAAATATTTTTAATTGTAAATAGTTCACATTGTCACAATGATGTTAGCAATAAAAGTCACTCTTCAAAGTGAAAAGTGGTAAATTGAAAGAAAAATACTCCAGGATCTCTACCTGCAACATAATCATTCAACAAAATTAGCGCAAACAGGTGCTTTATAACTCTATGCCCGTAAAAGCTTGTTCTCACTGATGTAAGAGCAATTCTTTTCGCGGACTTTACGTCACTCCTTCTCAGGGTAATGCTTCTTTGGGAAAAAATTGATTATATTGATAATAAAAACTCGCTTTTTCATGAGTTAAAGCAGCGTTTTTGAATATGCTTTAAGGGAATTCCCCTCTTATCAACTTATAGCTAAATAAAAAATGACTTATCAAAGCTTTGAGCCATGAACTGTTGTGAGCCTAAACAGTTTTGTTATGTTTTAACCTCCTTAGGATAGCTAACCAGGCTGAGGCAAAAAGCAATGAGCGCGTTTAATAAGAATTAGCTGAAACACATGGATAACCAAACCAGCTTTCCTGTTTAATTGGCGTCTTCCTTTCCACTTGTTATAATTTTATGTATTATGTGTTCAAACTGGACTAAATACACAATTATTTGGCTGCTGAGTCATATCACTAAGTTTATGTGCAATGTTTTTTCTCCCCACTTCGTTTGTCATAAACAACCGTGCGCAGTCCTCGTTAGACGCACAATATGCACGACACTCGAAGATCGATTGTAGTTGATTCGTAATGGCCGATTGCTGTTCCAAAACGTCTTTCGCAGTATGTTCACGATAGCGTGTCGAACGTGTCTCATCTTCCAGCAGTAAATGATAGGGTTGAAAGATGAATTGAGAAATAGGAGAGTCGATGAGTAAAAATAAAAATGTTTTAAAGCGATACTCGAGCCATAGATTCGAATAACAGCCATGCAAATGAAATAGGGCAAATAACAGATTAAAACACGAGATATACGTAGAACATGCCTACTGTGGATTTCAAGAGAACAATTAAGGTTTTTATTTCATCAGAATGAGCTTCGTTTCGTATTTGCATGGACTGAATATGATTCTGGTGCCGTCGTACAGTTAAATATGTCCTGCTGTACACCACAAATGTGATGATGAAACTGAAAGCTGTAGCAACTAAATCAATAAGATCCCGAGTACTAGGCAACTCCCACAATGTCATGAAAGAAACAAATGCACTGTACACCCATATGCCAATCACAACAACAACAACAAGCATGTGAGTCACAAGCTCTTGATATCTGAGATGAAGATGAACAGCTAAGAACCTGTCTACACTTACAGCCACAACACCAAAGAACGAAGCAGTCAAGAATAAAAGACCTGAAATATCCAGCACTTGGTAAGTATTACAGTTAATACTGTCCAGTTGTAACCACTTGACCAGGAAAAAAGTGTATAATGGTTGGCTAAACAAACCAACACCAACATCAGAGCAGGAAAGATTCAGCAGCAGAGTTTTCAAAGTTTTTGCCATTGTCGGTGTTTTGCGTATAGCGTAGATTGTCACAATATTCAACATGATGAAGGTGTAAGTAAGAAAATTGTTGAAGATACAGTTGGCGATAAAAGTCGAACGAAGATCTTTGAGTTCAGTGTATGTGGGAAAATAATCCAGAGATTCGTTACAAAATAATTCGTTCATGATATCAACTCACTCATGAAACATGGAACCCTCTATTCCAGACAAACAGAACGTGTTGCGATTCTTTAAGTGGACGGTCTCTTCTGATTTTGGGCAGCAAATCTTGAGCTGATTCCACTTTCTGCCTAAAATGCTACCTTCATGGTGATGCGCTGTTCGATTCAAACGGACGGGATATTTAATCTGGTCATAAATTTAGTCCTAATGCGAATGAAGAACTTCTGGAGAGTTTAAAATCAATCAAAAACACTGTGGGCGAAACTATGGAGCTGTTGGAGAAGGCTCGAGACAAAGTGGCGTCAATTTTCCCATTGAAACAGGGAAACGCGCTAAGGACGTCACGAATACCAAAGCAGAACCGCCGCCAGAATCCCGCGCGGAAACATTACCGCCGTCGTAATTTCGTATACCTGTGTAGTTGATGTTGCCTATTTTTTGTAGCTGTAGCAAGGCTTAATATTATACAAAGAATGTAAAGAGAATTAAATTGCTTCTTTCGTTTCTACGTTTGTTTGTAGTCCATGTTCATTTCTTTGATGACATTTTGGGGGCTTCTTAGTACTCGGGAACTTATAAGTACAATCATTGCTGCTTTCGGTTTTCTTATCACATTTGTGGTGTACATCAGGAAATATCAAACTGTACGACGGCAGAAGAATCACATTGAGTCCGTGCAAATACGAGACGAAGCTCAGTCTGAGGAGATAAAAAACTTAACTGTACTCATTAAATCCACAGTTGGCATATTCTACGTATATCTCGTGTTTTTGGTTTGTTATTTGCCCTATCTCATTTGCATGGCTGTTATTCCATTGACCCTCATGTATCTAAATTCATCTTTGAACCCTGTCATTTACTGCTGGAAGATGAGACACGTTCGACACGCTATCATGGACATACTTCGAAAGATGTCCTGGAACAGCAATCGGCCATTTCGGGTAAACTACAATCGGTCATCGAGTGTCGTCCATATTGATAACTGATCTCCTCTGTGTGGCTTACAAAGACTATACACAGTAATTCTTTACGACAAAGTGAAATAGGAACAAACAAGATTGTACATAAACTTAGTGATATGGCCCGGCAGCCAATTTTAATAGTTCCACTTTTAAGTACACAATATATCGAATAATCACAACTGGAAGGGCAGAGGCTACTTTGAGCTAGAAAGCTGGCTTTGTCATCGATCGATCATGAAATTGTAATTATGGATGCAAATAAAAGTATTCATATTAAGGTTTCTGTCGCTCTTAATTTCAGATCAGAATTAAAAACCAGTAACGGTGGTTGCGCTCTTGAGCTTCGGAAAAGTCTCTTCTTTGGCTTGTAAATTTTACTCATGACTGCCAACTGTTTCGCCGAATCCCTTAAAACTAGCACTGACAACTAAATGAGATGCCAGCTTCAAATAAAATAGAAGGAAACCCGTGCCATCCATCCTTCTGCCTCAAAAGCAAAATTCCTAAATTACTCCTTAGTAATGGAAAACGAACTTCTTCCTATTATATACAGTCAACGCCTTGACTCCTTTGAATGTGTTATTTAAAGAAATTCTCAAGCAATTTGGGGATATGGTATTGATAGTAAGATTCTCACAACTAAACAACAAATGAATCTAAGGTATAATCATAAGTGAAGGGAATAAACTTCTAGCTCTTTCATTAGAAGTTAAAAAATTTAAATGATCCTACGATAAAACGGTATAGCGTCACATTGCGAGCGTCTGGTAATGCCGTCAGGAAGAAAAACAAACAGGAGCTAATATTTACGAGGGAAGAAAAATCGATGTTAATCATTGGCTAATGAGTGGCTTCATAACGAAGATAGATTAAGCGACATACTTGAAAATTACACAAACAACGAAAAGCATCTAGTTTGCCTCAACACTTTTGTGGTAAAAACTTATTCGAAGCAGAAACTGCCTATGAAAACGATAACAGAGGTGGCTATAGAGTTATTGATTAGCCCGCGCATGTTTGCAGGTGGTTCTTGATAATACCGTGAGTTTTGAAACTAAGTTTGTTCTTCCTTGTTATCTCTTTCCGCTTAGATGCAAATAACAGATAGGTTTTGACATCAATTTGACAATCCTTTTCAATTTCTAGACAAGTTAATGGATCAATAAAGTGAAATGTAGTGAAAGCATTAGTCTCATAATAAAAGTGTTGAAAAGTTTATTTGTACAGATAATTGACGGCTTAAATTTCGGGCATATCTGTGATCGAGTGTCTTCCACAACAATAGCTGAAATCTTCTGTGTGGCTAACAAGCGCTTTGTTTGGACGTTTGCTGTCGTTAGAGTAAACAGGGATGGGAGATACGAAATTGTATTTAGACTCAATGATGTCCCAATGGCCAAAATTATTGGTCACTTCAATATTTTAATGAAACAATCTATGAAGGAATTGCAGTGGGAAAGACGGACAGATTAAATTGAATAGTAAAGCCGGTTTTACTTTAGTGAGATGTTGTTATTATGAAGGTTCTCGAAGAAGAAGGAATTGGGAGACATGATATTATGTGCATCAAGGTTTTCGTCGTCTCTTTAAAATCAAAATAGAATCTCGATGAGAAAAAAACAACAACAAAATAAAAGAACAGAATCAACATGGATCACAACATAGACATGTAAAAGTAACAACAAGCCGTTGGGACTCAGGAAAGGGTGACCGCTACTGCCTAACCCTTGACACCCCTAATATCAGTATGCATATTCTCCACACTGATCTCTATACATTTCCAATGACACTGATAAGGAGAATTTGCTTTCTATTTTTCTCATAACCTTAATGTGTGATGCAGGGGTGATGCTGTAAAGAGAAATTAGAAGCTAGTCACTCCCGCTTGATAGAGGTGAAAATTGCACAAACTAAGGGGTTCCATTTTCAGCACTTTAACAACTGACCTCCTAATACAGGGTGACCGCTAATACGGTGCTGCTTCATACAGGTGCCATTATATTCTTATCTGACTCCTTGTAAAACGTCATGACAAGTTATTTATACTTGTTAATTAATTCTTTGTTCCTGCTGATCAGTATTTTGACAATTTTCGATTTACTCAGTTCCTTCTAATATATACTTTTGACAAAGATTGTAGACGATTTATAACCTCTTGTTTTGGCCGAATCGAGAAATTAAAGTCCTGCGAAATTAAGTCACCGCTAAAACAAGTACTGAATGATTTATTATAGTCGAGAAGTATCTCTCAAAAGAAACTTTTAACAATTTTTTTAACAAGGTTTGTTTTCTAAATAGACTCGTTAAACATGTTAATACTATTTTCATACTTTTACAACACAAAAACCCGAGAGTAACCCGTGTCTAAGCTAAGCCGACATGGCTAATCAAGAAAAACTCATCCTTTAACAAAGATCTGAAATTTCCGCGTCTTAGCACAGACCTGAACCATCTGCAGCAATATTTGGCCTAATTGCTAAAACGTCGAATTTAAGCCACAGGTGTTGTCGCTGTTATAAATAGAATACTTTTTGGGTTCGGATTGCATCTCAGTATACAGTCATTGCACAAGTCCTTCTTAGTGACATGAAAAATAAAATGTGAAGTATGAAATGTTAATCAACCGAGATGTGACTTAGATATGCCGGCAATTTTCAGAGCCTTATTCATAACCCTCACATATTCTGTTCTAATTAACCATGAACACATAGTGTGGTCCACCCGTGGAACGACACTAAGTGAAGACGGTTTGCAAATTACGCAAGATGGCTGATTTCTTCCCAAGACATGTTCCACTGCATATCCATGATAGCGTGTCGAATGTGTCTCATCTTTCAGAAGTAAATGGCAGGTTTCAAAGACGAATTAAGAAATGTGAGAGTCAATGAGTAAAACCAAAAATACTAAGCTCATTTTAATTGCTTTCATTTATTCCAGAGTGACAGCTATGTTTATTAGGATGTTAATAAAACATAAAAAGCGCCTTTCAGGTCTCATTTATGAAGAATATCGCAGAGTTCTCCAAGGTTTCTTCGAAAACATGATAAGCGACGCGGTGACATACACTGAACACGCTGAGCGCAAAACGGAGGCCAGATGGACATTGAATACGCGCTGAAACGACAAGGACGCACGCTGTACGGCTTTGGAGGCCGAAGAATGAAGAACTGACATGACGGATAAACTTTGGAGTTAGCAAGCGTGTGAAGGAAAGACTAAAATTTTTATGATAGCCTTCAGAAGGACTGCAAGCTCTTAATTATGTTTTACTTTTGCGTACATTATTAATTTTCATTATCTCCCCAAGTGATACCTACTTAATTTCGTGTATCTGTGTACTTGATGTTGCTTATTTTTTTGTAGCTCTAGCAAGGCTCAATGTTATACAAAGAATACAAAGAGAATTAAATTGCTTCTTTCGTTTCTACATTTGTTTGTAGTCCATGTTCATTTTACTGCGCCTCATCTGTATCAATGGGGGGAATAAGGCGAGCTTAGTATGGCGCATATGTAGCATGTAAACCCCAAAGAACCATGTTCAGAATATTTAAACGCAAATTAAGAATAAAGCAGGCTCCACATGCGTGTCGAAATAACAAAACCAGTCTTATCCACACGGGCATCGGAACAGTGGGTAACACCATAATTAGCGAATGAGAATCCGAAACAAGAGCAGGCGGACCGTCAAAAGCACGGAATAGCCCAAGTGATACTTTTTTAGACATTTACTCCGACGAAACGCAAACGGTCGAAACTTCAGTTTTAGAAACTTTCCTCAGTGTTTAATTTACATTATCAACTCAGATAAAATCAAATTGTCTCGTCAGGTAAATTTTATCGTGACAGCCAAAATCCTCCGACCCTCAACTCTCGTCCTGCGACAATGATCAGTCCATCATCAAGCCACTAATTTTTTGAGCGTTTGTTTTACAGTTATAGAACATGAACGAGAAATCCAACGAGCTCTACAAACGCACTGTTACACGTGTTAAGCGAATGTTGGTAATCAAGGAAAACTGATAATTAACTTATTTTCTTTTAACTTCCTATCTCAGAACCGGCCGCAACGATCTGCCGAGATCCAAGGACTGTTTACTTCAACGTTGAATGACGGAGGGTACTATCGTTGTTATCCTCAGTAAGGCTTGTGAGAAGTTGGCCTGCAAAAATATTTGTCTGAAATAGCGGCTCCTAGCGAAAATCATGAACAAATTGTATTGAAACCAGTTTTCGCAATTTTTGCCCATATTCACCGAACTTGAAGATCTTCGTTCGACTTGTGTCGCCAACTGTGTCTTTAACATTTTCCTTGCTTACACCGCCTTCATGTTGAATATTGTGACAACTACGCCTTACACAAAACTTCGACAATGCCAAACACTTTGAAAACTCTGCTGCTTAGTCTTGCCTGCTCGGATGTTGCCGTTGGTTTGTTTAGTCAACCATTATACACTTTCATTTTGATCAACTGGCTTCGACTAGACAATCCTGGCTGTAACACTCAACAAGTGCGGACGATTTCAACTATTTTATTTTCAGGTGCTTCGTTCCTTGGTGTTGTGGCTGTAAGTGTAGACAGGTTCTTAGCTGTTCATCTTCATCTCAGATACCAAGAGCTTGTGACTCACAGGCGTGTTGTTATTGTTGTGATTGTCATATGGGTATATAATGCATTTGTTTCTTTGATGATATTGTGGGAGCTTCTTGGTACTCGGGATCTTGTAGGTATGATTAATTTTGCTTTCAGTTTTATTATCACACTCGTGGTGTACATCAGGATATATCTAACTATGCGAAGGCACAAAAATCATATTCAGTCCATGCAAATACGAAAAGAAGCTCAGTATGAGGAAATAAAAAACTTTACTGTCTTAATTAAATCCACAGTTGGCATATTCTACGTACATCTCGTGTTTTTAATTTGTTATTTGCCCTACCTAATTTGCAAGGCTGTTCTTCAAATCTACGGCCCGAGTATCGTTTTAAAGAAACTTTATCTTTACTCACTGACCTTCGTGTACCTGAATTCATCTTTGAACCCTGTAATTTACTGCTGGAAGATGAAACACATTCGACACGCTATCATAGACATACTGCGGAGGATGTCTTGGAACAGCAATCAGCCATTTCGGATCAACTACAATCGGTCATCGAGTGTCGTGCATATCGATAAATGATCCCTTCTGTGTGGCTTACTACGCATAATAATTGTTTACGACAAACTGAAATAGGGAGAAACAATATTATAGTATACATAAACTTATTGATATGACCCGGCAGCCAAATAATCGCGTAGTTCTAATTTTAAGTACACAATAAATCGAATAATCTTTAGTGTGACAGGGAAAGGCTAATTTGAGCAAGAAAGCTGGTTTTGTCATCGATGGATAGAGAAATTGTAATTATGGATGTAAATAAAAGTAGGATACGACACAAGATTTTATTCACATCGAGGTTTCCGTCGTTCTTAGTTTCAAATCAGAATTTAAAACCAATAACGGTGGTTGCAGACTTAAGCTTCGGAAAAGGTTTCATTTTTCCCTTGTAAATTCCGCCCATAACTGCCAACTGTTTCGCCGAATTTCTTAAAACTAGCACTGACAACTAAGTGACATGCAAGTTTCAAATAAAACAGAAGGAATTTTTTTGCCATTCATCCTTCTGCCTCAAAAGCAGAATTCCCAAATTACTTTGTAATAGTGGAAGCGAACTTCTTCCTTTTAATAAACAGTCAACGCTTTGGCCATCCTTAACGTGTAATTTGAAGAAATTCTCGAGCAAACAGGTAATAAGAATGACAGAGATGATCAATTCGGAGACATGGTATTGATGGTAAGATTCTCAGAGCTAAACAACAAATAAATATAAGTTATGATTACGAGCGAAGGGAATAAACTTCCAGCTCTTTTATTAGAAGTTAAAAACTTTAATTGATCATACGATAAAGCGATATAGCGTCACATTTAGGGCGTCTCGTAATGCCTTCAGGAAGAAAAACAAACAGGAGCTAGTATTTACGAGGGAAGAATAATCGATGTTAATCATTGGCTAATGAGTGGATTCAAAACGAAAATGAATTGATCGATATCCTTGAAAATTGAACAAACTACAAAAAGCATGAGTTTGCCTTAACACTTTTGAGGTAAAAACTGAGTCGAAGGTGAATGCTGCATATGAAAACGACGGCAGAGGTGGCTTAAGAGTTACTGATTACCCTGCAGATGTTTTCGGGAGTTTTAAGAACTTAAAATTAAGTATGTTTTTCCTGGTTATTTCCTTTGTTTACATGCAAATAAGAGATAGGTTTTAGAATCATTATGACAATTCTTTACAGTTTCTAGACAAGTTGATGGGTCAAATACAATGAGATGTATTGAAAACATTAGTCTCGAAATAAAAGTGTTTGTTTATACAGATAATCGACGGCTTAAATTTTGGGCACATCTATGATGATTACGTGGCAATTTGAAAATGCCTTTCAAAATCTCAGAGAATATTTCTAAAAGCCTCGATTTCTCCTGGTTTTCAGGGGCAAAAGAGTGGGGAAAAGTCGTCGCTAAGAGAGTCTGACCCATTAATTTGTCTAGAAATTAGAAAGAATTGTTAAATTAATTCAAAAACCTATCTGCTATTGCGTCTAAGCGAAAGGAGATTACAAAGGAAACATATTTAATATTAAGCTCATAAAATTCCCGGTTAGCTAGTATTATGTAAAATCACATTAAAACATCTGCAGACTAATCTATAACTTTCGTTTTCGTATGCAACATTCTGCTTTGAATAAATTTTTACCTCAAAAGTGTAACCAAAGGCAAACGAAATGCTATTCGCTGTTTGGTTAGTTTTCAAGCATATTAATCAACCCATTTTCGCTTTCTATTCACTCAATAGACAATGATAAACAATAATTTCCCTTTCCCTCTTAAATAGGTGCTCCTGGTTTTTTCTTTTCCTGACGAAAAAACGTGACGCTCCAAATGTGACGCTATACCATTTCATCGTGGAATCATTTAAAGTTTTTAACTTCTAAATAAAGAGACGGAAGTTTATTCCCTTCACTCAGGGTCATCACTTATATTTATTTGCTGTTTATTACTCAGCATCTTACTATCAATACAGTGTCCCTAAATTGATCATATTTGCCAATCTCATCATCTGCTTGCTTTAAACTGTCTTTAAATTACACTTTAATAGGGGAGTTAAGGAGTTGACTGTTTTTTAAGATGTGCACCGTATACTACTCCAACACGCTATTTTTAGCCACTTAAATTGTGTCTTAAGTCTTCCTGCAAATTATCATAAACCAAGAAAGAACTATCTCGATAAGCATGGTCACGCGAGAAGTGAACTCTCGCAATAAAATTCAGTCATTTAAGATTTAAGGTATATGCCATATCATCGGAAATAGTAAATTAGGTAAAACGTTGTAATTGGTCACAACACGTTATTCAAAAGCTATTTTTTTTTTTTTTGTGTTTTCCTATTTTCCAAACAAGCCTAGTTAATCGTCAGACTTCTGCAAACGAAAGTAATAACGATGAAACTCTTTTTGATTGTAAGTAGTTCACATTGTCACAATGATGTTAGCAATACAAGTTATCCTTCGAAGTAAAAAGAGGTAAATTGAAAGAAAAATACCGCGGGATGTCTGCTTACAGCGTGATCCATTCATTAAAATTAGCGCAAACAGATGCTTTTAACTCTATGCCCGTAAAAGTTTTTTTCTCATTTAGGTACGAGCAATTATCTTCGCGGACTTTATCTTACTCCTTCTTAGGGTAATGCTTCTATGGAAAAAAAAATGATTACATTGATAATAAAAACTAGAGTTATAGCAGCTTTTTTGAAGATGCTTCGAGGGAATTCCCCTCTGATCAACATATGGCTAAATAAAAAAAATGACTTATCGAAGTTTTGAGCCATGTACTGTCGTGAGCCTAAACAGTTTTGTTCTGTTTTAACCTCCTTAGAATAGATAACCAGGTTGGGATAAAAAGCAAATGACGCTCGTTTAATTTAGGAATTAGCTGAGATACATCGATAACCAAACCGACTTTCCTGTTTAATTGTCCTCCTTCATTCCACTCGTGAGAATTTGATGTATTGTGTATTTGAAACTCGACAGGATACCCAATGATTTGGCTGCTGAGTCACATCACTAAGTTTATGTACAATGTTCTTTCTCCCTGTTTCCTTTGTGGTAAACAAACCGCGCACAGTCCTTGTTAGACGCACAGAGTGTATCAGTTATCAACATGGACGACACTCGATGATCGATTGTAGTTTATCCGTAATGGCCGATTGCTGGTCCTGGACATCTTTCGAAGTAAGTTCACGATAGCGTGCCGAACGTGTCTCATCTTCCAGCAGTAAATGACAGGATTCAAAGATGAATTAAGAAATATGAGAGTCGATGAGTAAAGTAAAAATTGTTTTAAAGCGATACTCGAGCCATAGATTCGAATAACAGCCATGCAAATGAAAAAAGGCAAATAACAAATCAACAACAAGAGATATACGTAAAATATGCTAGCTGTGGATTTAATGAGGACAATGAAGTGTTTTATTCCATCAGAATGAGCTACTTCTTGTATTTGCATAGAATGAATCTGATTTTTGTGCCGTCGGACAGTTAAATATATCCTGGTGTACACCACAAACGTGACAACGAAACCGAAAACTGCAACGACTGACTCTGTAATATTCCGAGCACCAGGCAACCCCCACAATGCTACCGAAGAAACAAATGCACTGCACAACCATTTGCTGATCACCACAACAACAACACGCTTTTGAGTCACAAGCTCTTGATATCTGAGATGAAGATGAACAGCTAAGAACCTGTCTACACTTACAGCCACAACACCAAGGAACGAAACAGCTGAGAATAAATAACCTGAAATATTCAGCGCTTGGTAAATATTACAGTTAAGATTGTCCAGTTGTAACCACTTGACCAGAAAGAAAGTGTATAATGGTTGGTTAAACAAACCAACAGCAATATCCGAGATGGCAAGACTCAGCAGCAGAGTTTTCAAAGTTTTTACGATTGCCGAAGTTTTGTGGATAGCGTAGATTGTCATGATATTCAAAATGATGGAAGTGTGAGTAAGAAAAATATTGAAGATACAGTTGGCGATAAAAGTCGAACGAAGATCTTTGAGTTCAGTGGATATGGGGTAAAACCGTGCAGAATCGTTGCAAGTAACGTCGTTCATGATATCAACTCACTTATAAAATATAGGAACCACTATTCCAGACAAACAGAACGTGTTGCGATTCTTTAGCAGGACAGTTTTCTCCTTATTTCGGGCAGTAATTTTTTAGCTGATTTCGCTTTCAACTTAAAACGCTACCTTTTCTCCCAAAAGTGGTGAACTTCAACAAAACTTCCCGAGTGGCACGGGTTTTTGGGATGTAAACCAATGACAAAGGAAGAACTTACGTCAGACAAATTAACAGATATGTGAGCGGTCAAGATGTTCTAATATATTTTAAAATAGACGGTTTTCTCCCTACGCTTGTTTTTCAAGTGTATGTTAAACATGTTAACTCAAGCTTTTTTCTTAATTCCATGAAATTGAGAAGAACTGTTCAACACAAAAACCTGAAAGTTAATCTTTTCTAAGCGAAAGGAGGCAATTACGAAAAAACTCGTCATTTGGATCGATCAGAGTTCTGAAATTTTTCTAGCGTCTTGGCACAGGCCTGAACCATCTTTAGCGATATCGATCTTGCATAATTACTAAAACGTCGAACTAAAGCCGCCCGTGTTGTCGCTTTCGTAAAGCATTTTGCTCAAGTCAACAGAAAGTTATTTCAAAAAAATTCACAAATAATAGATTTCTTCAATTTCCGGGTTTTTTATGAAAAATTCAAACTTTGGTAATTTATACAATTCCGCACCTCGGGTGACGGCGTACAGGAAAAACACAACCGAAGAGGAAATTATGTCCTAATAGTTTCTCCTGTTTGGGTGGAGAATATTTCTCCTTAGTTCTGGCTAACTTTACGTTTGAAGAAATTTGAAATCTAAGGGAACAGTCGTTATTTATATTTATCGACCGAGGGATGGGGACTTTTTTTTTTTTTTTTTTTGAGGGGCCAGAGAATAACACGTTTTCCTTGGGGGACAGATGAGGGATCAGTTGTTGCTAACAGAGTCTGAAGGGCGAATTATGGAAATTATCCCGTTCACCCCCTCTCTGCCCCCTCCCCTCCTCTCTTCCCTCCGTACGGTTTTTTTCGACTGGTTAGTTATTCATATCACATTAGTAGAGTATCGAAAACATGTATTCAAAGCTAAAATTTCACTTAAAAAGGCCAGTGGTCGTTCAGTAATAAAACAAAACTTACTGTTCTGTTGTTTCTTTCAAATTTCGCTGTTGCGTGTATTGAGCGAATTACTTGCATATATTTTCAATATTGATAATTGCATATAATTACTATAGACGGGAAACCATAAAAAATCAATGAAGGTGGAGGGGAGGGATTATCAGAATACTGCAGTGCCTAGTCTCGTAACCAGACCCTTCAGGGGCAAGATCACATTTCAGTCAGTAACACGGTAGGATCTGGGTACTAGATTATGCAGAGCGTTATAGGGGGTTCAGGTAAATTTTATTGTGACACTACCAAAATCCTCCGACTCCTTCCCACCCCCCTCCACCGTGCTTTTTGAGTTATTTACATTCACTCTCGCCTCCAGCGTGCACTGCGAACTCACGGAAGGAGGTTGTTTCAATAGAGGAAAAATATTTTGCGTTGAATCTTTCGTAACTCCCTTAATTATTCCTTTTTCCTCTTACTTTGCTTGTTTGTTTGTTTTTTCATCGGAAATACAAGATGCACTGTTGATGTGATTTTTCTTGGTTGGATTTAGAAGGAAACCTCTAATTTGGCTAATGTTACCTATTTCCGCTTTTTGACAGAAATAACACCAGTAACGTCACAAATGAAACCACAGAAATGCTTTCGAAAGTTCAGGAACTGGGCATATTACATGTAAATACTTTTACCTTCTTTTCCTTTGCCTAAATGATAAAATGTATCGGTGCAAAGCAGTTAGATTTGATGGTCTATCATGTTCGATTATTTTGAAATAGAAATTTGCCAAATTGTTGGATAGCTCTATCGAGAATCTAACGAAAAAGCGGTGAAAAGTCCTTTTGTCAACGTTTTTTTCTTCTAATTTGTTCTAACCGAGCGCCTACAGGGCAACCTCAAGAGCGTTTCATTCATTGGCAATTTTGAATACACTTGAGCTGTCAAATCTTTATCAGCATGTCGCAACGTCATTTGAGCGATGAAGGGTCACGGCAGTATCTTTGTTTGAGTTATCAATCGGAGCGCTTTTCAAACAAAAACAAACTCAATAACGTTTTAATCCGAAGCGGTGCGCCACTCACCCTGCTTTAACCACTGGAGCCTTATAATTGAAATCCATTCATCTGGTATTCGGAGAATTTGATCTTTTCAAGAACAGACTTGACAGATACAGAACCCACAAGGTTATTTTGTGGGCGATTTGACTGTTACTGGTGTCATTGTGCAGCAGAGTCCTCCATAAGGGAAGGTGAGCAAATCGCAACAATATGTCTTCAGATATTTTGTCTGGTTACCGAGCAACTCGGTGAAGCTCGAGAGCGAAAACAACTTGATCGAACCAAACGACAAATAATCATTCTGATTTAAGATAAAGGGAATTTTATATATTTCAAAATCTTCTCTTCTGTTGATGCCAATGCAGAATTCCAGCTGATCTCTATAAATTGTTAATTCAAGAAAGTTTGTCAAATAGTCCAACGATAACGAAAGGCTTTCAACTAAAATGCTTCCCTCTTAGTGTTAAGGAATCTGAATTTTGCAGCCTTTAAGTCCTCTTCCAATCAGTGAGTAAAAATAGATACTTCTTTTCAAAACATTTATTGGAAACAGTGGTAGCGGAGAAACAATTTTTGGAATCACTTCTTCGCTATCGTCAAAGCACAGATGTTTGAACGAGCTCTGAAATCTTCAAAATCTTACTTGCGGCAACTCGGCGCTAATTTCTTTACCCGGAGTTTAGATCTTGCACTGATATTTTCAATCTCGGGAATTCATGCAGTGTTACCTCTTGATTGTGCCAATTATCAATAAAACGCACAAAGGTGCGAACTTTGCAATTTCTGTAACTTAAGCCAATTTATGTCGAATGGGTTTTACATTTTGCAACAGGCCGAAGAGGTCACAATTAATTATTTCAAAACTTGCCAATTGAACACGGACAATTAATCACATTCATTTAATACTGGATTCAGTAGATTCTCGAATCCAAAACATGATGCATTTCGCTCATTGATACCCAAACACTTCTTATATATCGGTTGTAAACATTCCAGTTCGATCGCGTGATCCACGTAGCGAGTTAAATCTAATTATCGACTGAAACCGACAACCATGGTTTTGAAGAATCTTTGATCATGAAAAAGAGACAATAAACGATATTGGTAATACTAAGGCTTACATCGAACTCGTTAATTGTCTAATAAATAATACTGATGAATTAAATATCGTTTGCATCCTTCCTTATGCGGTCTCATGCAAATTAATATAAGTCTGAGTTCGTACATCTTTATTAAGGGTTTGAAAATTTCGAAAAGAAAAGAATATTATCCAACTGAATTGGATGTCACTACATGCGATCAAACCGTTATTGCAATGTTACCACGATTCTTTTATTCCTTTTCCAAATATACATTTACCCCGAGGCATGTTACATGCTTAGTTTCTGTATAACACATATAATTGATGCAGATTGCGAGCTGATATTTTTCGTCCAAGTAGTCACGATATTCTCTGTTTGCGACTTAGCTTTCTTTAGAGGAATCTTATGTTGTTATAAATTTAACAAGGGATCCCCGCTGGGTTATAAAAGTTCTTCATCTCAGAAGAGGTGCAAATTTACTTTACTTCGTTTCCCGAGTTTTGCTTTTCAATTTGGGACAAAGTCGAAATTAATTTAACGCTCCAGTTGTTCACAGCATGGCGTGTTACAAAAATACTAACAGTATATTTTGAACATTTTTTCTCAGGAATTGGAGTTTATGGTGCAATCGTGCAAAGAATATAAGACGTTAAACTTAAAAGGCCCTCAATTTTGATATGAACTCTTTTCCTGTCGAAGAATTGAAAAGAAACACATAACTTTTCGTTTGTTTTTTTTCAATGTTCATGAGTTGCAGTACATATTTCGCGTTGTGGCAAGAAATATAGAACCGCTGGACTGTGCGTTTTGACAGTTTATCCGTATCGATATTTCTCTGGCTTAGTTTCTTAACGAACCAATTGCACTCTTACCCTCTGAAAACAATATATTTCCAAGGCTCTTATGTTAAATTAAAATGATATCTTTGGAGCGCTCAAAGGAATATTTTGTGATAAAATTTTTATGCGAGCCCGCGTTTTTTGTGCGCTGACATGCGCGCCTAAAAAAAACCGTAGTTTTCAAGCAAACTTTTCAGTGGCATCGTAAAAACGGCGAAATGAATTCAAAAATGCAGCGGAAAGGTATAAGTGACTGATATTTCTTTCTGGACGGAGCAGGAGTAGATTTTAAACCTCCCTTTTCGCCTTATTATCTTTCAGTTCTTGCAATACAAGCGAAGAAAAAGCGTTACAAGGCGCCGAAAGCACGCATGAGGCCTGAAGATACGAAATCCAAGCCGAAAAGGTGGGCGAATTTGTACTATATACAAGGCGGTGTCGCCTCATTGCTTTTACAAAGGCCAAAGTTTAAAGGATTCTTGTTTTCTGTTATGTCTAGCGGGAGTGTGTCTAGTTTTAACGACGACGATTATGAGGTAGACGAGAATTCCGACGATGAGGAGCAAGAAGATTCTGGTGACTATTGCAAAGGTAAGCTTGCCTTCTTGAGCGAGTAACAAATTGCACATTGGAAAGGGTTTTGCATAAGTTAGCGCTCGATTTACTCAATTCTAAGGATCTTCATCTTGTTGAAATATTACACTGTGAGATGAAAAAAGGATTCATTTTTCCGTTGCCGGGAATTTATTTTGTGCCGCGATCGATGTTGAGTACGAATCTATCAGCACTTCGCAAATGACAAGTCAAATGGTAAATTAATCTTATGATGTGTTGAAAACTAGAACATTAAGTTGCTTCCAGCTTGACTCGTTCTTAAAAGGTTTGCCAGTAATCGTCTTAGGGCAGTTCAGCTGATTAGCAATTTTAGCCAACACAGAAGTTATTTAACTGCTTACGAAATGTAGCAATAAAGGAATTTGTTTTAGCTTTGTGAAAGTGTACATCGACATGTACCAAAATTAACTGCGCCTTTTGAATCGATCGTCAACATAGTTAACAGGTGTACGAAAGATCGACTTTTAGAAGACATTTCAAGGCAAGTTGGAGTATTTAATCTCAAAGGAAGTATATCTTGCTCTGTAAACCAAAATATTTGCATGGATTTTGTTTCTGCGGCAACAGAGGTTTCAGAATGGCTTTGTTTGAGGTTAAAAGGTGGCAATTAGAATTGTGTATGCATCAAGCTTACAAAATATTCTTTAAACACAATAGATGATTTTCATCTGTATCCTTTTTCTCGGGATATATTTTTGATTACTGTCTTAAAATAAAAATATATGCTTTTAGTTCTTGTTTTTGTTTTGAAAACGTATTTTGAAAGCCAGTTACTCTTTGAAATTTCCTTCAGTTATGTAGCATTTTGGTACACTGTCAACTGCTAGACATATTGTGATATAAAAAAGAAAAAAAAAAGTAGAGTGCTCTGAATATCTCAAGTTCACCAGATGATTTGTCTTTTGTCATTTTCAAATATTCTGTTATTCAGTTTTTTTTTTGTGTGCATAACATTTAAAGTCGCTTTTGTGTGAGATCAAATTATATCTGCTGTTGCTGAAAACACATCTTTAATTCAGCGAGGATCAATGTTTAAGAATTCGTTTTCTTTAGAAAGCAGCACAAGAATAATTAAGAATTCAATAAAATGGAAGTGAACAATTGTTTAATTACACACCACACAAAACTAAAAAAATTAATGTATTTTTGTCAATATATCAAAAAAATGGACAAAAATTAAATTGCTGATGTACAATTTTGTTTCCTCAGCTGTGAGGATGTGAATAGTACTTGCTAATCACCACCAAACTAGTCCATCAGGGTGTGCAAAAAGCACTATTTATCTGTGTGGTATATACTAATGGTTATTACTGAACTTGTGCAAAAGTCCCAAAAGTGACAATTAGCATTGAAGCTTGTTATGATTGAGTTTTGCAAATGAAACAGCTTTTGTCTTCTGCCACAAGAGAATGATACTTTCATCAGCTTGAAGCTAAAAGAAAAATAACTTCAACAAAACAATGAAGTTCGACTTGAACGGAAATAATATTACTTCAGTCAATTTTTAATTTTTGGCTCTTTTTATGTTTCAAGAACGTCTGGCCAAAGTGGCTCTTAAGAAAATTTGTGTGAGAAATTTAATGAACAGTGCTGTTTTATATTTAAAGTAAATGGCATTTGTCTGTCAAGAATGTGGTATTGTTACATAGTAATGGTATTATGTCAGTAAAGCAACAGTGTAATATAATATACTACTGTATGCAATCTATCATTATAATGCAACGTAATATTCTAATTTTATGTATGTCTGTTAATAAATTCATGATATCCAATTAATAGTAATAATAATCATAAAAACAAAGAAGCAAAACAAAACCAAGTGTAAACCAGCTTGCTCTGTGTATTATAATTTGTACTCTTCTATTGAATCGTTACCTTATAGGAGGTTACCATCCTGTGCGCTTGGGTGACCTGTTCAACAACCGCTATAGTATTATCAGAAAGCTTGGGTGGGGCCACTTTTCAACTGTCTGGCTAGCGTGGGATCTCAAGTGAGTTTTTAAAAAACAAAAAATAAATTTAAGTGGTACACAGACTAAACCTGTTAGTGATTATTAGTGTGGTTGTTAGAGAAAACAATATTATTTTAATGGAGAAATTAGCAATCTGTTCAGGGCTGGGGTCACTTTTCAACTCTCTGGCTAGCATGGGATCTCAAGTGAGTTTTCAAAAAAACAAAAAATAAATTTAAGTGGTGCATAGACGAAAGCTGTTAGTGATTATCAGTGTGTTTATTAGAGAATATAATATTAGCAATCTGTTCAAAAATGCTTCAAGTTTTTTTCCATGCTCTCCTTGAATCGAGATTGTGTTCTCGGCAATTAAGATATTAACAGTGGTTTAGCATGGTCTGTATCTAGTGAACAATGATATTTGTCATCACCGTGGTTGTAATTTTATGGACTTGCAAGGCAACAAATTTTGACCACTGTGGTGATGAATATTGTTGACCAGACCACGCTAAACCACTGTCCATTTGTTTTTTAGGGCAATATTTAGGTCAAATAAAACCATTTTTGGGTGTGTGACTAAGATCATGACACCTTGACGCAAGCAATATTGTCTGGACAATAGCAAATTGGCTAATCAGATTGTGACAGTACTGCCAATTGTGATGAAAAACACCTGGCTCTCTCACTGCCTCCCTCCAGTCAGAAGTACAAATGGGAATGTGTAAATTCAGGGGTTTTACTTACTTCTCTCATAAGCAGCTGCCAATAGAGCACAAGGGGGGTTGTGCTTGGAAAAACTGAAAGGTATAACTCAAAACCAATCATGATAGCTCGCTCAGGCTAAAGAGATGGGGATAAGAAGTCTTCTAGGCAGCAGTAGGCCACCCCTAACCAGCTTTCATTGAAACTACTGCAAATTGTCAGGGAAGCTTGATGAAATACTAGGGGTAAAATTTACCCAAGTGACCCACTCAGCTCTAGCTGAATGGGTCATTTTGCTCAAATACAGACTTAACCTATACCTTACCCCTTCAATTGATAGTTTTCTTTGTTAATGTTTATTGTATGCTGTTTATTCATGTTACATCATGTTTTTCTATTTCCCAGAGAGCGGCGGTTTGTGGCGCTGAAGATTGTAAAAAGTGCATCGCATTACACAGAGACAGCCATTGATGAAATGAAACTTTTAAGAACAGTAAGGAACTTTTTTTTTTGTGCTGGGTCTCGTGTGCATGGTCTGGCTGAATAAGTATAATGAGAACTGATTCTTCTTGTTAGTGGAAATCAAATTCCCCCTCTTGTGGTTATTGGTATATATGCAACTTGAACTCTCCCATGTTTTGTCAATGTTCACCATCTGTCATCAGTAGGTTCTGAGTAGTTATGCTAAAAAAGTCCAGGATTATGCCTTTAGTACTGACTCTTCTTGTTTTTGTGCCGGGTCTCATGTGCAAGGTCTGATTCTTCTTGTTGGTGGAAAATCAAATTCCCCCTTTTGTGGTTATTGGTATAAGCAACTTGAACTCCTATGTTTTGTCAATGTTTATCATCTGTCATCAGTAGGGTCAGAGTAATGATGCTAAAAAAATTTAGGATTATGCTTTTGAACATCACCACTTAAAGTGTGATAAAACTTGATAAAAATAAAAGGCTTAAGAAAGATCGGAACACAACATTTTTGTCGGATTCCTATAGTGCAAGAGAGAAAAACAGCCTCACTGTAGACAGTACTTGTTGACCAGAGTTTAATGGTTGTGTGAAGCCATGGTTTTCCAACTCCTAAGACTTAAGTTGTTAAGTGAACTGCTGAAGACATTTCCCAGCTATACTGCTTCAATCAAAGATGAGCGCTATAATCACGAGCCAGGTTGCCAATTAGGAACATTAAAAAAACAGTCTAGTGTGGAGTATGGATTTAGGGTTGAAGTCAGCTTGGTATCCTGCAGAGAACAGTCTGGAAAGCTACCACATCTTTTAAGTGCCTTCATAGCAATGTAGAATTTTGAATTGATTATTGGAAATAGTACAACCATCTTGTACATATCATTGTGGACTTTATTTGCTTCCTTACCAGAGTGCTTTAAGAAGATCTGTCAGTTAATTTGCTTTCTTCGTTTTTTTGTTAGGTCCACACAGCTGATTTGACTCACACTGGATATAAACATGTCGTCCAACTAACAGATGATTTCAAAATTGTAGGAATAAATGGCTCACGTATCCTTTATGACAGAACTCTGTCCAAAGAAACCTGTTTTCCGTTTCTTGTACCTTCAATGTGGGGACTATGAGTATTAGAAAATGTAATTTTTTTAACCCTTTAGGCAACCATGGCAAGCAAAAGAAAAAAGTTGGCAACTGAATTTTCAATGAAAGTTGCCAATGTGGCCATCGTCATTGACATGTCCTAATTCAATTAGTTCCCAGAAGTGATCTTGTAACTTTTCCTATAATATCCATACGATATCCAGCAAACAGGAAATGAGAATACTCAAACTTATCAGATAGCAATTGCAAAACTTGATCTAACACCAAATTCTTACAACTAGTGTGAATTGAAATGTGTAACAAGTAGAGGAAGGGAAGAATAAACAATCAGATGTTGAGTGAGCAAATTTTTTTTTTTTTGCAACCTTTAAAAGTGATCCAATCAGACAGAATTTCTCCTCACAATATCAATACAATATCAACCAGATAAGTGATGAGAATAAAGAAAAATATCAATTTGGGGACTAAGTGGATCTAATTCTAAATTCTCTGAACTAAAATTATAAGAATTGTATGGTTGACAGTAAGGAGAATTACAAATCTGATGGGGGAGTTAAAGTTTTAACCCCTAAAAACTCCCTGGCATCTAATTTCTTCTTGCATTATCACACCCCAAATCACACATTTTTTCATGATATTAAAGGAAATGATCACCAACTAAAGAAGCTCTTGATTATTAGACAAATTCTCCTTGTCAGCACCTTAGGAAATGTATACAGAACAGTATGGAGAATGTGTGTGTTGATTTAAGGGTTTAAAGGATTAAATGAGGATTTTTTTTTACAATATTCAACACATTCATTCTTTGACTTAGATACAACAGATATATGTATGGTCTTTGAAGTGCTAGGTCATAACTTGTTGAAATTAATAATCAAGTCCAGCTATAAGGGTATACCTTTAGTGCAAGTGAAGAGTATCATAAAACAGGTCAGCCTTGAGTACATTGTATTGGAGTGTAATTGTTTGTCTTACTCTGCTGTTTGTTTGTTTGTTTTTTTTTTGGATATGGATTGCTATGTTTTCAACTGAATACAGTGAGTCTTCATCAGGGGAAGAAGTCTGAGGATGATTACTAGTATACATACCTTTCATCACTTTCACAGATGATGTAAAAATTTTGTAATATTTAAAACATCGGTGATATACTCAGCTGTGTCTTATGTGCTACTTTTGTGCTCTCAGTTACACAATTTGGCATCATCTGTGATCTATTACTGAACAGATGTGTAGCAATATGGAACCTTTTTGTTTATTTGTTATCTCTGTGTTGTGAAGAGGGATGTTTGTCATTTTGTCACCAGCATGGGTTTTAAAAAAAAAAAAAATCTCCTGTTTGTTGTTCCCAAAGATCATGCCCCAGATTGTGTGGTATTAAAAACAGTTATTCACCTCAGTATCATTGTCTCCATTTACCTCCACTTTAGAGAATAATTGTGAAATACTGCCAAATAAACTTGTACTGTTGCATATGTGTAGATGTTGAAAGTTCAAATAACACAGCAATCTGTTTTTTCAACTCTGTTTTTTACAGACGTTACAAGGCCTAGACTATCTGCACTCAAAATGTAAAATAATTCATACAGATATTAAACCAGAGAATATTTTACTGTGTGTGAGTGAGAAATACATACAACAACTGGCAGCAGAGGCTGCAGCAGCAAGGGCATCAGGGCTGTACTCTCCTGCACTCAGTAAGTACAAACAGATCATTATTAGGATTGAAATTTAACTTAGAACCTTTTTTATTCTCAGTAGTGATGTGTACTCAATTTCTCATTATAATGTTTGTACACTGTCATGCAGATGACAAGAGTAAGGAAGAGTCCAGGGGATATGGTATTGTTTGATCTAACCAAAAATTCTCATTACCAATACTACAAGAAACTTATGATAAGAAATAGAAAGATTTGATCTCTTGACCCAATGACTGCTAAGAGTGACTAGCATCCAATTGCATTGTCACCCTTGAATCAAACATAGAGGTCATGAGAATAAAGAAAATGATCATCAAATAAGGAAGCTTTTGATCCAAAACCAAATTCTCTTTGACAGAGCTATAGGAAATGGTTAAAGAACAGTATGGAGAATGCCCATGCTGATCTTAGGGTGTAAAGGGGCACTGATATGTTAGAACTAATGCAGATGTTATGGAAACTTTATTTATTAAACAGGATGAACTATTTTTTCTTTTCTACTTTTTCCAGTCAGTACAGCTCCTCCGTCAGTGATGCAGGTGTGTAGTAAACTTTTTATTTTTAAAGCAGAACATGTTTTTTTAAACAATGCCAATTTAGTTATTTCCACCTCATATCAAACTAACAGCAAGCTGAGCAGGTCTCTGTGATATTTATACCATGGTGTGTGAGATTTTCAAACCAGAAACCTGACGTTTATCTTGCAGGGTGTTTGTTTTCCAGTTGCTATGTATAATTCTCTGGTGTAATTTTGACAGCCTGAGCTATATATCATATATGTGTAAACCAATTCCTGCCTAGTCCCCACGTCCATCCTTAAATAGTTTGACTTTGGTGCTGGCTATGAAAAAGGCCAAAGTGTTTACTTGAGTTCACAAGTGATCATGAGTAATGTTATGTTCTTAAGCTGTTTTGCTGTACCCCCAAATGAGCAAATAAATGTCAACTTTTATTGTTTTTCTCTTGTTTCCTATGCTATGCATATTTCGTAGTATGTTATTCCTTTGTTTTTTTCAATGTTGAAATAAATTGTGCAGTTCTTAATGTATTATTTTTGTAACTTTTATTCTAGAAACTGTCGGCAATGACTTCTATAGTTAAGAGTTTGAGTCGTCCCAAAGTAAACTCATTTTGTTCCCAAAGTTATTGCTGGTGTGTTGGTTATATAATCCTATCCTCCTATGTCATACAATTCTCCTGTCTTGACTCTCGATCTAAACCCGTTTTTTTGTGAGGGAATAATTGGTGCTTGAAGAGAAAGAAAGAGAGAGATGTGTCCACATGTTTCTGGTCTTCATGGTACAAATGTTCTCTTTATTTGGCAGCAATGCACCTCAACAAAGATTTCAAAGAATAAGAAAAAGAAGATGAAGAAAAAGTTAAAAAAGCAGATTGAGAAGCAACAGCAGCAGCAGGATGAAATTGAACAAGGGATGTTGGAAGAAAATGAAGAAGCTTCAGACAAGGAGACAGAGAAATGTTGTAGCAATAGCATGGAAAATTGCACAGAAAATTCCACAAATTGTGAACAGAATGATAATGAACTTGAATCAAATCAGTTGCAGGAAGAGACTGTAGAAAATCTTGTTGATTGTGAATCGGTTGAAAATTCTGAAGATCTAAGTGGCCAATCTCTTCAACAAAAGTGCATAGTCACCAATGATGATATGTCAGTGACAGAGGAACAGAATGAACCAGGTACACAACAATTAATTGTGGGTTGTTTTCATTTATTTTATTTTTTATGTCAAGGGGTTTATTGAGGACATGTAGATTTACCTTATATTATTTCATGTTCAGTTACTGTTTGAGAAAAATCTCTATTCTGAAATTATAAGCCCAGGGCGTGAAATTGCGTCTAATACAGGCACTAATGCGACTAAATTTTTCACTTCGGTGAACAACTCCTGAAAATGAGTCGCCAAATTGGCGACTAGAATGCTTCACCATAACCTTACCTAGAGATATTGTGAATTAAAAAGATTTGCAAAGATAAATCTATGGCAAACTTCCTCGTTAGGTTTGTTTCCAAAACGCAGCACATGTATATTGATCGATTATTAGACGCCATCTTGGATTTAATTGAGTTTGAACGTTGTATATCATCCATCTTAGTGTCCACTTCGTAGCACGTTAACTATCTCTTTCCCAACTTAATATTGGAGGGTCTATCTAGTGCGCAAACAGCGTTAAAAAACGTTTTGTTTGTTTTAAAAAATGGTGACCAACTTTTTTTGAATTGGCTACCACTTTGAAAACTTTAGGAGCCAAGTGGCTATCAGAAAAAAAAAAAATTAATTTTACGTCCTTTAAGCTACCCTCTTCCTCGTTATTTGGAGATAGAATTTGTCAAAATATCTGAGCAGTAGCCATATTCAATAATTTACTGCTTAGGGATATCAGTGTGGCAAAATCATCTGTCAGCAATTTTTTCTAAGGAATTATAATCATGGGCCACTGAGATACTTAGCCCTGTAAACCCCACCCCTTAATCCCCCCTCCCCCACTTCCTGCAGAAAGGGTGACTAGCACACAATTTCTTCTCACAGCTGTGTCACCTCTGAATCAAACCATAAAGTCCTGAGTATAAATTAAGTCAATTATTGCCAATGTAAGAAGCTCTTGATTGGTACCATGGGAAATGCATAGAGAGCAGTGTGGAAAAGGAATAACTACTGAATTTAACTGTCAGAATCTAACTTTGCTACCTGCTTTTAGATGCTCTGCTTTGCAATGGTGATGCACAAGATAGCAAAAGTGTAGATATGGAATCTTTACCAGAGGAGAAAGGTACTTGAGATGATGTTATGTTAAACTTTATTTTCTAATATATCATCAACAGGGCTGGATGTTGAGACCATTTTGGTCCTGATGGCAAGATGAAAAAGAAAAGGAAATTTTGGGTTAAAAATGCTGATATGGTGATCTGTGTTTGTACTTTTAAGGTCAATTCAAGGTTTTCACTAACAGCTGACAAAAGGAAAATTTGCCACCTATTTCCTCTGAAATTCATAACTTTAGAGTGAAGATCAAACTTCCATTAGCTGCTTACTTCGAAGGTTTTGTTGCTACTTCAAAACCTATCAAAAACCCTGTTAATTTAAGATATTTACTTGTGAACGATTCTGCCAATTCTCCATCATTTTCTCCAGTGAAAAATTATGCTTCGAGTGTTGCATGAACTTCCAAGAATAGTTGCTAGCCACACTTTTTGGTTACATAAGCAGTTTGGTCAACCCTTTCCACCCTAACATCAGTATGCATATTCTCCATACTGTTCTCTATACAATCCCTAAGGTGCTGATGAGGAGAATTTGTTTTATAATCCACAGCTTCTCTTGTTGGTGACCATTTCCTTTATTCTCACGATCTTAATCTGGGATTTGGGTTTGATTTTCTAAGGAGAAAGTAGATGCCAGTGACTGTCAGGGGTTAAAGGGTTAAGGGCATGGCAGCTCATTTGATGTTACACAAAATGTCTATTTCCATTCTTCAATGACTTACATTTAATTTGTGGTAATCATTTGGTTGTTGAATGGCAACTTAAAGAGGCTGAGCTTTGAGTTCAAACCCTTTAACCATGGGGGTGATTAGCTTCTAATTTCTCCTTTTAACAGCAGGGCATAAAATTAACTTTTTTTTCTGATAGCCACTTGGCTCCTAAATTCTTCAAAGTCAATTCAAAAAATATGGTCGCCAATTTTAAAGACAAACAAAACCTTTTTTTACGCTGTCAGCGTTCTAGATAGACCCTCCTTAATTAAGTTTGGGAAAAGATTTTTAACGTCTACAAAGTGGACACTAGGATGGATGATACACAACGTTCAAGCTCACCTAAATCCAAATGGCGTCTAGTTATCGATCGAGATGCATGTGCTGCGTTAACGAGGAAGTTTGCCACGGATTTATCTTTGCAAATCTTTTTAATTGACTATATATCATGGTAAGGTTGAGACGAAACATTCTAGTCGCCAATTTGGCGAGCAATTTTCAGGATTTGGTCACCAAAGTTAAAAATTTAGTCACGTTGGCGCCTGTATTAGGTGCAATTTCACGCCCTGCGATGACATCACTAATTTACACATTACGGTCAGGAAAATAGAGAAATTATCACCAACTAAATAAGCTATTGATTCTTTAACAAATTCTCCTTGTCAGTGCCTTAGTAAATGCCTAGAGAACAGTATAGAGAATATGCAGACTGATATTGGTGTAAATGGTTAAGAACGAAATCTGCTTTTGTGATAGGAGATTACTACATGCTCCCTGTGGTGTATTTTTTTGTAGCTGCACCTGAGGAGAGTTGTGTTGGTGAAATTTGTCCAGAAGAAATTGTCACAGAACCAGAAGAAGATGAAGATTCTATAAGAGTAAAAATAGCTGATCTGGGGAATGCATGTTGGATTGTAAGTATAGGCACTAATTGTACTTAATATAACAACAACCCTGGTTAAAATTAGGAAGGACACTTTCAATGTTGTATCTAGAGGCTTGTATTAAAATATGTGCCTTATTGATTACAAAAATCTTTTTTTTTGTGAGGGTACCTAACTCTCCTCCCTTCCCTTTTCCACCAGGCAAGGTGTAGCACAGCTTCAGCTTTTATTTATTGTATCAAGGATCTTTTCCAACATTGCAGAGGAGTAGTAGGGTACATTATTCTCCCAAATTTTAAGCATGACAGTTAAAAGAAATTTCTTAAACTAGGGAAACAATCCTTTTACATCTTAAATTTTCAAGAATTCCTGCTGAATTTAGTTGGTAATGAGTGGTATGACAGGAGGTGAATTTTACTGGTCGTGGCCCAAAAAGAAGAATGCAGGGGGTACTGGTGTTTTTGAAAGGAAGAATTACACAGGGGGTACTGGTGTTTTTGAAAGGTGGAATTATTAACTAAGAAAAAACAAGTAGTTGTGAGATCCTTGGTCAATGTTGGCCAACATTAGCCAATTCCCGACAGTCACATATGATTTCTCTCTCTTTTAGCATCATCACTTTACAGAAGAGATCCAAACAAGACAATACCGTAGCCTTGAAGTTTTAATCGGAGCTGGTTATGGCCCAGCGGCTGATATGTGGAGCACAGCTTGTATGGTGAGAGAAAGAAGTAACATACCTGAAGGGGCTTCAAAGGGAGACACCATCAGTTACATGTGGGCCTCCCTGTTCTAGCGTTGCTTTATATGAGTTTCTTTAAGTGTTGCATTATGTACAATGCTAAATATTGAGAGGGCATTTTCACAGGCCATGTGGTTAATATGATGAGTCTGCACTGAACTAACATCCCATTCAGGGGGGAGTAGTTTTACTCCTTGTGGTTCCATGTTACAGATGTTGGGATATGCCCAGTGCCTTGTAGGCTACCTGATTTGTTGTTTTTGCCAGAGATTCTGATTTTTATTTCAATTTGCTAGGGTGTCAGGGTAGGGTGAAACAGTCTCCTGTGAAGACAAGTGTAGGGAAATATTAGAAAAGTTTGTGAATCTGAGCTTGTGTGTTAATGGTTGCCAATCAAAAATATGATAACATTTAGAGGGGGGGAGGGTCAATGTGCTGGAATCTGTGATAAGAAGTCTGGTTTCCAGATCTGGCTGGGTCAATGTGTTGAGTTCCTTGGCAAGACACCTTACTCTCACAGTGCTTCTCTTCACCCAGTAGTATTAAAATGGATATTGTCTCTCTCCTTCCAGGAGTATAAATGGGTACTGTGAAACTGTCAGGGAAGCCTCAGGAAATGCTGGGGGGTAACCTTGCTTTGAATAGGCATCCCATCCAGGGGGGAGTAGTTGTTACTTCTTGTGGTTCCATGTTACATAGATCAGGATATGCCTAGTTCTTTGTGGGTTATCTGATGTGTTGTTTTTGCCAGGGATTCTGATTTTTATACCGATTTGTTACTTTTCCTATCCAGTGAGAAAATGAATTAAAGTGTACAGGTACCTCCATGTTGTTTCATGAACTCTTGAACAGTCATGTGTGTTGAACTCACTGAACTCTTCTTGGGTAATGAGACTTCATGGATTGCTATCTAACCCTGTACACCCTAATATCAGTATTCATATTCTCCACACTGATCACTCTACATTTCCTGTAGTAATGAAAAGGAGAATTTGTTTGACAACCAAGAGCGTCTTAAATTGATGATCATTTTCTTCATTCTTGTGACCTTTAAAGGGTGATACTGTGAGGAGAACCTAGAATTTTGAATTGTTTCTTTTTTAATCTAAAGCTCCGAGGAATTTCCGTCCCCTTTTATTTGAAACAATCCAAATGGCGGCTGAAAGGAATTGTTCGATAGCAACTAAATTTAGACATGACTCAATCTGGGGGCGAACTCGACTTGGTGGGGTCGAACTCGAAAAGTGTGGGGGCGAACACGGTATAAGGTAGGGGCGAACTCGATAGGGGGCGAAAGCGGCGGATACCGCTGAAAGTGGTTTGGACTCTTTTAGGCAATTTTTTTCCACACACTTCTAGTTTGTTTCCTTGGAAGAATCAAATAGACAATTACTTTTCAGCGTGTTGTGATCTATTTCAGGTATGGAAGGTTACCATAACAACACTGCAGCTTTTAAAAACACCCTTGTTTTTAGTTAAGAGCGAGTTTGATACCCCTTTGTGTTAGAGCATTTTTCGATTGAGTGTTGGAAAACCGAAATCAAAGTATCAACAACGGCCAATCGGGAGAAAGAAAAATACCTCAAAGAGGCAGTCGAAACTTAAAATCAAGTAAACCAATTTGTCTAAGGCGCAGGGAAACGCGAGCGATCATGTCATGATTGGTTTTAATTCTGTATCTGATTGGATGAAAGAGTGGCAGGGGTTTCTGGACCAATCACAGAACGAAGTGAAGCAAAACCAATGTGATTCCGGATTACTTTCCGGCGAGACTTCATCGAAAATTGTACTATTACTGAATGTATTGGCATATCAAGATTCAACTTTCGGACAAGGCTTTTTAAAAGTCCGTACATATCGTTCAGAATTCTCTCAGTTTTACAACATTTTCATGCCCCAATAGGTCGATAAATAGTTTGATTCACAATACAATTATTCTGTTTTGGAGATTTTACACCGGTTTTTTTTTGGTTTGTTTTTTTCAAATCATTCATATTTCCTTCATTCTCATCACTTGTCTACTTGAAATTGTATTGATATTTTAAGGGAAATTATGTCTTGGTCATTCATGGGAGTCTAAGGGTTAATAAAATATGTGTCATGTCTCATGTTGAAATCAACGCTCACTGAGCCCTGCTTGTTTTTTCACTTATTCTTGCAAAGTAAGATGAGTTTTAAACTCTCTCATTGCTTTGCACGAATTAGTGAAGATACAAACTGCGATCAAAGATGCACTGAAATGGCTAACGTGGAGGAGTTTGATATTTGCCACGTATTTTGAGTACATTCCGACGTCAGGAAGTTAACTGAGTTTTAGTTAAGCATTTATGGTCTTTGCAATCCGGTAATATACAATGTGTAGTTCGGTAGTGTTTTATGTAGGATGTAGAAGCAGTTAACGAGAACAGTAAGTAAGACCGAGAGTTGTAGATGTCAGGATGTGCCAACTTGAGAACATTTGCCCTTAAAGCCAGACTTTTCCCGATTTTTATGGCTACTAAGTTAATATCATGAGACGCTAGTCCATCGCAAGTTATCCCCCTTTATTTAATCTCGTTTCCCAAACAGTTTGGTAGGAGTGCAGGCTCATCTCCCGACCAGCGGCTAACGAGTGAGTCGAAGGAGAGAGGCACTGTGAGATGGAAGTGTCTTGCCTAAAAAGGCAAACCAGGCCTCTGTTCAAGCACGGTCTCTTTGATTCTATAGTTCTTTCGGGTCGTGGAAAACCTGGAGACTCGTGGAATTCTATGTGTTTTCCCTATGGTGCCCTGACGGTGTGCAACTTGCCAAAGAATGTAATTTTTTGCCATTTCTCTCTAGGCATTTGAATTAGCTACAGGAGACTTCCTATTTGAGCCACATTCAGGAGAAGATTATTCAAGAGATGAAGGTAAACAGTTTGAGGTGTATTAATCCTTTGTTGTTCTTTGAAATGGCGTGGCATTCTGTTAGACAAGAACGTAAGAAACGCGCGCGAAGTAGATTGGACACGCACCAAAGAGGCCCATTTCGTCGTGCGTGTTGGTCAGTTACTTGCACGTGTTGGTCTGAGTTACTCGCACGTGTTGGCCTTAGTTACACGCACGTGTTGGTCTGAGCTACTCGTACGTGTTGCTCTGCGTTACACGCGTGTGTTGGTCTGAGTTAATCGCACGTGTTGGTCTGAATTGCTCGCGAAATGGTAGAAATTACTCACGCGTGTTGGTCTAAATTAATCGCGCCCTGTCGAAACGAGCGGATACGCAGGTGTGAATCAATCCTGTCGAGAACAGAAGCCTTACAGAGTCTCGGGTAAACAAAGAAAGCTGGATATTTTCCTCTCGCGGATCGTTGAAATGTTTTGAAGATGTTAGAATGACAGATCTCTTTCGATTGATTGTCGAGTAGAAAATTCCAGACCGTCAATTACAAGGAGTCTGTGAAAACTCGAAGTATACGTAACCAAATTGCGGTAAGCGGCGGGAAAAAAACGCTGGTGACCAGACGCGATTGATTTAAATTTTGCATCTGATTGGTTGTGAAAGACCACGCCAAATTTTAGACTAATCACAGAGCGTCGTCAACTAAAACTCTTTTCAACTGAGGGTCACAAAGAGTTCTTTGTGACTCTTAGTTGAAAATTGGTCTTTTGTAGGAAAACTTATGGTAATGATATCTTTAGGAATTTATGATCAATGGCTGATTCGTTAATTGATCGATGTTATCTTTGTTATTTAATTTGTCTATTTTACAGATCACCTTGCTCACGTTATTGAACTTCTTGGGAAAGTTCCACGGCACATAGCTCTCTCCGGGAAATATTCCAGAGATTTTTTCAACAAGAAAGGTAGGTTTTACCTTGAGCCTGTTTAATCCTTTTCAATTTTTTTTAATTGAAACATCAATGAACACGCTGTGAAACAGCATACAGATGGATTCATTGCGAAAGACGGCGAACGCGTTCTGGTTATTCGGTGACTATTGAATTGTCAGGATTTTGAATCACTCGGAAACTGAGCATGTCTAAATTGCCATGCTATTGCTGAATAAATTGTAGCCTTCACCAGGCAATCAGTTAAAAGGAAGCGCGATAAAGGAGTGAAAAAACGGGAAGGGTTTGGGTCGGGTCGCATAATGAACGACGCGACCCAAAACTTCCTCGTTTTTTCACTCCTCTGCTACTATCGCGCTTCGTTTTAACTTCCTTTTAACTTTGTTTTGGTTCTGGTCGTATAATGAACGACCCGACCCAAACCCCTCGTTTTTTTTAACGCCCGGAGGGCCGCACATTAGTTTTTTTAACCTCAAAATTATTTTAAGTTTTAATTATTTGAATTTAGTTGTTTATATCTCAATCCTTTGTAGTTCGGACAAGTTCTCGACAAGGGCGGGCAACTAGCGGTTTTCCCCGGCATATCACCTGTTTTCGCCATTTACTTACCTTTCTAGATGATCACATCTTAGGCGAGTGCTCCGTTCCCCAACGGTTCGCATAATTTGACTACCATAAAAAAACTTGGGACAAGGTTACTGTACGACTCTGAATTCTTACCCCTTGTCCTTGTTTGACTTGTCTCAAAAATTGGCACGTACCTTTTAATTTTGTTTTAGTTTTCAGAGAGGTCTGTCAAATTTATTTTTTGTTTTTGTTTGTAATAGGAGAACTCAAACATATTTCCAAGTTACGTCCTTGGTGAGTAGTGTTTCTAGCTTATTATATCAGAGAACCATACATGGCTGTAAATTTTTGCAAGGAAAACCTTGAACGAAGATTTTGTTTTATCAACTGGGTTGATATGTAAATCGGCCACCGTAAAGTGTCACTAAACCTGACGTTTAAAGCGTTAGCCCCTCGCCATCCGCTCAGACGGAGGGCTAACGCTCGAAACGTGTACTTTGGAAACACTGTGCGGCAGCAGAACCACAGTTTCTTTTGAAACTTATCAGCTTCAAACCTTGAATGAGCTAGGAGTCGTCCAAAGGTTTTTGTTTTCTTTTTTTTTTTTTGAGAAAAGCTTCAAAGCTATAGATTCTAAGTTGTGATTGTCTTCTCTTCCAGGGGACTTTACGATGTTCTTCGCGAGAAATACGAATGGCCTGAAAAGGACGCCATAGAATTCTCAGCGTTTCTGCTTCCAATGCTCGACTTCAACACAGATAAACGGGCAACAGCCGCGCAGTGCCTCGAACATCCGTGGCTGAAAGAAGTTTAGAAGAACCCAGAGGAAAACAAACCTGTGTTCGCTGAATTTGGCATTCATGATCCTTTTAAGCCATCTTGTACAGCTGAAGATGACTAAGGGTTGTCTGATATCATCTGGATATATTGTTTTTCTTTAAAACCCTTTTATCCGAAGATGGATTTATGTTTGGTCGAGCACTGTTAACTTAAATAAACCACGCTTTGTGGCGAAGATAGAACGAAAAAGCAGCTAGTCAGATGTGGCGGATTTAACTAAGGTTGCATTTTCGTTTGGAACTTAACAGTTCACTTCCGATAAAAGATGATGAGGTGAAATTTTTGTACAGATGTGAACGTTACACTGTGAACATAACACTCTTACAGTCTTTTTGGATTTTCCTTGGTTTAAGCATACTTCATTTTCGTCTTTCAAGTCTGCAAAACAAAAAAAAGTTCTTAAAAACTTCCAGGAGAGTTCTCAGACTCAAAACTGTCACAGTTTCGTCCAAATTCAAGCGGTCTGTACAAGGAATAAAGTATTCCGAAGACTCAGTGTTGTAGAAAAACCATGAAAAAAGGACATCTTATTCGAAGAAGTACCACTTGAACAGCACACGAAGTATTTATTCAGGTTACTACAAACCATACTTACACAGAGTCATTGATCTAACTACTGCTTAAAGCAATAATTCGTTAAGACAAAGAGACTAAAATTTTGATTTTATATAGTGGGCAGTTATTTACAATTAAAAACAGTCTCGAATTAAAACTATAAGCATGTGGCAACATTTGGCAACATGAGTTCTTTTAGTGTCGGCAGAGAAAACCATTAAAAGGTGCCAAAAGTCAATCAAACCTTTGACTAATCACAAGAGTGAGCAGTCTTTGAAAGATGTGAAGCGGATATGTTTTATGTAACGCTTAAACTAACGAGTTAAATCGAAGTAATGTATATTTGTCCTAAGGTGTATTTAATGTTTCAAATGATTTTTTTTGCCATGAGTCAAGTTTAGTCGTGAAGTGTTTTTCTTTGTAAGCGCAATTCACCGAGGTGTTCTTCCATGATGAAGATTTATAAACAAACAAACAAAAATAACTACAGCTGGTGAAGAGACCCAGTAAAAGCCACAGCTAAAAGCTTAACTTTCTCAGTCGGGTTCCCGTAATAGAATGATTCAATGAAAAACCAACTGGAGAAATAGTGAAGCTTCGTGAAATTTTCCAATTTTGTCAACCCAATGAACCCTTAACACCCTAACATCAGTATGGATATTCTCAATACTGTCCTCTTTACATTTACTAAGGTGCCGACAAGGAGAATTGGGTTAACAATCAAGAGCTGCTTTCATTGGTGGTCATTTTCTCTATTCTTATGACCTCAATGTTTGATTAAGGGGTGATATTGTAAGGAGAAATTAGACGCTAGTCTCTAAGGGGTTAAAGAGTTGAGGGAAAGCGTGAAGGCTGGAGACTTCCTCATTCCTGAAAAAAGACTGGATTTACATGTATTCAATTTTCTTTGAGGGGATCAAACTTGCAAAGTGTTAGTGTGAATTATTTCTTTATAAACAGTCATTCTAGTTCGATCACTCGAAGAGGGGCCAAGCTGATAATCTCCCACCCACAGAGTTAGCCGTGAACGGCTCGCCTCATTGAACGAGGATCTGGAATAGTGGTAAGCCAGACAGTTTGTTAGATCCAGAAGGACATGAGAAGTCATCATTCGATATCTCTCTTCTTCAGTTTCGTTTATTTGGATCTTACTACGTCGCGTAACGATTAATGGTCTGTTCATGCCCGAAACGGAGTAAATGTATCTGATTGATCTATCTGATCGGGTTTGATCCTATTGATATTCTGTACATGCGTAGTCAGTGCCCACACTCATCCCCAGAGCGTGCGCTCCAATTGGTCAAGGATGCAACCTCGATTCCTAAGTGCGTGACAATGAAATGGGACAACGGGGGAAGGGGTTGGGGAAAGACGGTAGACGAGATTCCCGAAAAAAGACGAAAACAAAAAAACAAAACAGGTATGTACAACAAACTTGGTAATCGAATGATCACGCATTTTTTGAACTGGGTTACCACAAATTTAGGCGACTCTTCAATATGTCCCGATGGTCGATGCCTTAGTCTCCGGAGTTCAAAACCAACTGACTTAATTGTCACTGACTATTTTATTCTTCTCAACCTCGTCCAGCAGTTGCTAATTACTCAGACATTCCCTTGAGATCAAATAAATAGAGAATAATACATGGGCGTGCGTAGATATGGAATTTCTCTTCGACTGTTTAACTCGATAGCTCACGAGTGAGCGAGTTGAACACGAGAAGAGAAATTCCATATCTACAAGCGACCATGTATTATTTTGTTTATCATATAAACACAATAGCCCTCTCTTGGGAAGAAAAGTCGACTTCATTAATGAATGAAAATAGATGAATCGGCAATCCTCGAATAATAATCGTAAAGTGCGTTGGCGCTGACTCTTAAGATGGAAAAATGCGTTGAATCATGATTACAAAAACAACAATATATGAATATAGTGCGTTTGCGCTGGCTCTTCAGATGGAAAAATGCGTCGAATCGTGATTACAAAAACAACAATGGTCGTAATTTTCAATTTACAAAATTCTCATTTATTGAATTTACCGACAGAAGATGTCTTTCAGATAAACGGCCAAAATCGGCTCGTAGAAAATCTTCCAGTTGTCGATTTTCATTCTCAGACGAGAGAAATGCTAATACTAATGCCACTGAATACTCAACTTTCGGTTTTTCTTTTAGTATATTGGGTTTCTTCCTTTCTAGGAAAGTTTGAATCTCATTGTCTGCCAGCGATACGGATTTTTCAGTGTTTTAGCCGCCATAATTCGAGAAAACTCCGACAAACAACTTGTATTGAGAATCGTGGAGACTTTGCCATTCATTCATCAACCTGACCGAGTGGCGCTAAAGGCGAGTGACGTATAAGTAGCTGATTGGATATATCAACACACGTGAAAAAATACGTTATTTTTTCACGTGTGTTGTTACGGCTTTTCTCAGGGCCGGAAATCCTTGTATGACACCGCAGTTTATGTGATAAAATTATTTATATGCAACTTAAATTAAAAACTTTAAGCCCAATTATGACGGATTTACAAATTAAGGTGTGGTCAGATTGAGGCGCTAGGCCTGCTGTACTAATTGATACTCCTCATCACATTCTACAGGTTCTACACGTTTTTGATTGTGTACACCTTCTACTTGTACAGGTTTTACACGTACCACTTTTAACGTTCTACCGTATTTTTTTGATTGGGTGAACCTGTTACTTTCTAGATGCTTCTTTTAAAAAGTGCAAACGTGCTACTTTTACACGCTCTACATCTTTTCCACCTTTTACAATTTGTACACGTTCTATCATGATTTTTATTGTATCCTTATCCTAATCAATATGGTATTTCTAGCAATTGTTATTTTCGTCGCCACTGTTTCCAAAAGAGAACTTTACTGTCGTTTCGTTCCACAAAGATCTAGAGTACTTTATAAGAACCCCTCAATAAGGGGGCATAGTCTTCTATATGTCTGAACTCATAAATCGTACCATGAAATCTTGCATTTGTAAGTATTTCGCTTTTTACACTTAGCCGTGGTGCCTGTTGGGGCGAGATAAGACACTTGTTTAAGACAATTTTTTACTAGGGTAATGTATGAGATAGACACTAGGAAATTGGGAACGCTCACCAAGATAACCATTACTTGTGGGGAGTGGAAAAAGAGGCAAACTTTCCACGAATTTCACAGAAATCCCCGGCAAGATCCACGTAAACTTGTCATCTACATTCTGTTATTTACATTCTTGACGAATTGCATCTTCCACTGCTAACTGTTGCACCTTTTCCATTCCTAGCTCCATTTGTTCTTTCTTACATTCGTGCAACTATTTGGGTCAAAATTAAAGCGAACCATATTTTCGGTTTTGGTTAACATTCAAGACAAGAATTCGAAGGGGGATATTCTGGGTTCTGAAAGCTGCATTACTAAAAAAAAGAATGGGCAAATACCCCAATATCGCCAATAATGTACTCAGTACAAACAACATAGAAATAGCAATTAAGAATTTGTAAATATTCAAGCGTTCTGGACTCAAAAGTTTTCGGATACGACGTTAAGACTTTAAATTTCAGATTCAAAATCATAGGAGACACGACCAAAGAGAAGAGGTTTTATTTCGGATTTTTTTCTCCTTGTGTGTAAACGGCGAAACGAATCCGGAACAATTTCGACTAGTGTAAATCTAGTTTCAGCTGGGTAATTTTCGAATTTGGTCTGTTTCCGAAAGAATCGGAAACTGGAGATGGCTCGGAATACATTGGAAGACTTGGAAGATAATATTTGATACCGCCCAAAATACTGAAATACTGCAAGACAAATTGTCCACTATTGGCGCAATATCGCAAACCCCAGTGTCCTCCTATGCATATGTATTACGCTATCCCTACACTTCTAACTAAAACGTAGCATTTTGTGGTCTAGGCTAAAAGCGGAGCTCTTGTTAGTTTATTTTCTAGCCCCTCATTATAATAAAGACTGTAATAAAACTCTTCAGCACTGGCTGTGGAAGAGTTTCTTTAAGGGGATTAAGAGACCCGTCCGGGGGATGGGGAGGGAAGGGAAGAATTGGCGAGGTCTGGAACCTGAGGACGACGTTATCACAACTTGCGATAAAACGCACGCTAATCAGCGCTATCTTCAAGCAGCTGAGGACCTTGTTGTTGTTCGTGATGTTTTGAGTAGATTTTCGAAGATAGAGAATCTTTTCTTCCTCAGAGGAAGTGTGCGATGTCAGCATCAGTTAAAGTTATATTCTTTTGAGCGTGACTGATAATTTTGGTTTGGGAAAATGAGCCAAAATTGAAAGAAACGACGGTAAACTACTTCGAGTTTAGACATCATCGGTCGGTTGAAGAGTATGCATGTGATAGCGGTGAACTAGTCAATCAAGACGCCAGAATCGTATGGGCTTCTCTTATATCTCCTCTTGAAGTTGCCAGGTATGACTGCTTGCCCCACCATTTTTCCCCTAACGTTTCAACCTCCTCTCTCTCGTGTAAAAATTTAAAAGAAAAGTCATTTTCAACAAGTGTTTGAAGCTGTGATTTCTTAAAACGTTTCCTCTTTTGGCTATTATCGTTTCGTTATTGTCCTCTGGCTGGAAATACACGGCGTCTTTTTGAGATTCTTTCTGTTATTTGATTCGGTAACCTCTGCTGTAACTACTTATAGTGTAGGTTTCTTTAAGCCAACTACTCATGATCTTAACAACTCTAGCTAATGAAGTACGAAATTTGTCTAGCATGTTTCTTACGCTGCAAAAGTTTGCTTTAAAAGAAGACAAGCTAGAGCTAAAATTTCACGATCAAAACTTGACGACGAAGAGAGACTTATGGTTCGATCATGAAGACATATGTGGAAAACCTGAGATAATACCTGGATTTCATTTTTGCATCACAGCAATCAATTCCAAACGTCAATCAAGTTTTCTCTTTAGTTTTAAAGTTGAGTTGATGTTGTTATTGGCTATATTAAATGGGTTGAAAAGTTTTTAATGGTATTTTCTCATGTTTGCAAATAATAGAAACATAATGAAGCATGATGTGGATAACTTTAATCTCAACCAGTTTGAATGTAGAATCCGAAATCTAATAAACTTAATAGCGAATAGGAAAAAGCTCAACGTGCTTTTCCTGCTTCTGTCATTCTAAATATCACAAATCGATCATGCCACCACTTCAGTGTGAAGATGTTTTCCTTTTTAATTATTCTGTGATCGTTTCTTTTACCATAGGGTAAATTTTACAGTTTCCCTCATTTCACTGTCTACTGTTCATCTGTTAGCTTTCCTAACAATCTTAACTATTGTTGCTAACAAATGCGAGGAAGATGTAAAATGTGTACAGTTATTAAAACTTTAATTCTTGAGAGTAAATAGTATCTAATTTCTCCTTTCAATATCAATCCTAAATGAAGCATAATAAGGTCATAAGAATAAAGGAAATGATGATCAACTGAAGAACTTCTTAATTGTTAAACCAATTCTCCTTGCCAGCCCATCAGGAGATGTATAAAGAACAATATAGAGAACATGGATACTGATGTTAGGGTGTAAAGGGTTAGTATGTAACATACTCCGGTAAAGTTTCTTATGTACAATGAACTTTCAAACTCATTGAAATTAAGTTGACTTCATGATTCAGATTTTAGTTTAAGAAATGTGTAATATCTCTTTACGTGGATGAAAAGAGAATACTGTTCGTGGATTTTAAAATAGAAAATGCAAAAAACTTAAAAATGATAGCATTCAAGTTCTTCGTGGCAAATGTCAGAGACTTTTGTGTAACGAGAGATTACATAAGTCCGGCTTTTAACAGCTAGGACTACTGGATAGCCGCTAAACGTCCCAAAGCTATGGCTGCTTTTCGTCGCGCTTTCCCACAAGCGGAATGGGACGCTCTCACTACTACTATCGACGCGCAAATCGCTGAGGAGGACAAATAAAATCCTGCACAATGGCTCATCAAGCTCTCTGAACACTATCTTGGCGGGGAGCCGATAATGCAAAGTACACACCATTTCCTCGGTATCCTGAAACAAGAGCTAGGAATGTCTATACAAGCATGGCATACTCTTGTGCGTGTGGAATACAAAAAATGCAACTTCCCTTCAGTAGCAGATGACAGATTGCAGAGAGACATTTTTGTTATTGGCCTAAATGATTCTTTCCAACGCTTTCGCAGTGGCATCATCTCTCGTTAAGACTTAATTTTGAGGCGAGCATTCAAACTGACTGCCATCACCCAGCAACACCTGGAAGAAGCTGCCAGCCTCTCCCAAACGGCTCAGATTCCAGGCTGACTCTGGTTTCTCCTGCAACACTATACATGTCACCGACCTCAACAAGCTCTCCCTGGTACGAGTGGATCTGTCCTCTGTCCGTCTCCTTGACTACTCAAAGTCAGTCATCCCAACCTCGGGGTAAACCACATTACAGTGCACTCGCCGTGGGAAATCATACAAGATTGTAGTCCAAATAATCACTGCGGAGCACAATTATGCCCCCCTCTTAGGATTGGCTGACAGCATCTGCATTGGCATTTTCCATTATGACGTGGACACTGCTAATCACCTGGAGTCTACTCAAACGTCTTCTCCTTCTCTTGTTGGCTTAGCCTCAGATAACATCAAACTTGCAGATCTAGAATTGTTTGAGGGTTTAGGCAAACTGAGTGAACCCTTTTCGATCAACCTCAATCCCGATGTGAAGCCCATCCAAGTACCTCCCAACCGTTATGCTGCACCTAAACTACCTATTATCAAGGGGGCCTTGGATAAACTTATTCAAACTGGTCAGTTGGTTCGAGTAAATGAACCAACTGCCTGGATCTCTAATATGGTTGTTCGTGAGCGTCCTGCATCTGCTACTAGCTACTGAGGAGAACATTTACCGGTTCTACCAAGCGAAGATTTTTTCTGTGTTTGATATCAGGGACGCGTTTCAAACCAATGAGCTAACAGAGGAATCTTCTCGGATGACCACCATGCACACCCCATAGGGTCGTTACCGTTGGACGCGCCTCCCATTTGGTATTAGTTCAGCCAAATGGGAGGTCACAGTTGACTATTACGGCGACTTTTATGAAATTGACAAACTCCCAACTATCCAATCTTCAGCTGTCATCCAAATCACTAAACAACATTTTGTCCGACACGGAATTCCACACACTCTCATAGCCGACAGTGGTGCTCAGTTTACCTCTGATTTATCTAAGACATTTGCCGAGAAGAACCAATTTAACCACTTTACAACTTCCCCATACTGGTCTCAGTCAAATGGACGAGCTGAACTGCTGTCAAATTAGCAAAACACATCCTGCTCATAGCTGACGATGTGGACTTAGCTTCATTATCCATCCGCAACACCCCACCTGCAAGACATACCTTCTCACCTGCTCAGCGATTATTTGGCAGCTCACCCCACAGCGATCTTCCTCGACCTGCTGCCTCTTTGGAACCTTCTACTTCCCCACGTGACACTGTGGTGGCTGATCATGGCCATCGTAAACTGAAACAAAAGAATGCGTATGATAAACATACAAGCGCCCCTCTTTCTGCCCTGCCTCCAGGAAATTACGTGTATGCAAAGCCACCGCTTACAACAAGTAAGGCCTGGATCCCGAGAAAAATGGTTGGTCACGCCGGTCCTCGATCCTACCTCATTGATACTGGCAAAAGCCGAATCAGTCGAAACCGTGTTCAAGTTCAGCTAGCCCCTCCCCGAAGTGACTCAAGTAACTCTTCGTTTTACAGCCGGGCTGAACGAACTCTTCGCGACCAACTACTACTCAATTAATTAACGGTTACAACTCCAATATCCCAGACTCCAGCAAGGTCTATGGAAATCCCCCTGTCATCAGCACCAGCTTACATAGAAACTTCACTCTGTTGTGCTATGCTATCACCTACGCCACCTCTGGTATCCCCTGTCCCTCCGTCACCTGGTTTGCCTAAGTCTCAAACAGTTACTCGAAGTGATCGAGTTACTCAACTTCCGGCTCGGTATTCTGATTAACTATGCGATGTATTGCATTTCTTGTTACAGGGGTAGAGTACCCATTTATGTAAACGTACAGCCTATATTGACCTTTAACAGCAGTGACAATACTCTAAGATGGGACCACTGACATTAGAAAATTATTTTCATTGCTGTTAGCTGTAAAGAAGCTTTGTTTAGTTCTGTTGAAAGAAGATAACGTGTTTCCCATCATGCTTTGATGTAAAGCGTTTTCTCCCGTGATCCTTTGTTTTATAGTGCTTCTCCCATGTGAGTCGACTATGTTGCTTCGTGTAATAAACTTTAGTAACGATCTTGACTGCTGTTAACTTACTACAAATATACGATCGTAAAAGCAATTATTTTACTATAGCCTTCCTCCTTCAAGGGTGCCCTCTGTATCAAATATATTAAGTTCAGTACTTCCAGAGTCATAAGTCGGGCTTTTAGGGCTACAGAATAGTGAAATAATCAACGCGTTATGACAGGTCAATTTATCGAGAGGAAATTAAATATATTTTCTAAAATAGCATGGAAAGTTTAAAATCTGCTTCACTTGTGCTACATATACGGATTTATCGTTCTTAATTACTGATGAAATTCCGAGAGTGTGACTCAATTACTTGAAAAGAAAATATCCAAGTAGCTTACAGACATTGTTCACGAATTGTAAACTGATAATGTGTACACAAAACCTCCATAAATTATGGTGCCGATACGAATTTATCGTTCATAATCACTCATAAAATTCCGAGATTGTAAATAGGTTACAGAAACGGACTCTCAAAAACGGCTCTCGAATTAAAAAACTGTACACAACAATTATTTACGCTAACCATGTGCTTATCAGCGTGTTTGTGAGCTCAAATTGCCAAGACCCCGTTTAATTACACGATCACAGCTCAGACGCTTCTTGCAAAATGTGATGACTATCGATTTCAGAGATTGATTCTTCATTTTCCAGCATTAGGAAAAATATCGCATCGCAAGCATCTTCATCATAAACCAAGCAGTAAGTACGCTTGAGAGGAGAGAGAATGGCTCCATGTTTTGTGAGACAATTGAAATTGTTTCCTGAAGTTCATACGAATCGAGTAGAAAGCATGAAAACTTAGCGCTGAAAAGTGCTATGACTAGGCGATGAAGTTTCCTCATTCAGCAGTTGAACTAACTCCATTTTACCCGTGATTTGCTCGCACCACACATTTGCGGTCCATAATAGAATTCTCAGATGTATGACGGGTTTTCACATGACAATAACGTCAAAATCAAATTACCGCGTCAGACTTAATGTAAACCTGGACATCACTGACTCAATCTCATTTAATTTCAATTTTGGGAAAGGCTACCACTTTGTTCTTAGGCAAAAATAACACTCCTTTGACAAATTGCGATTTTTTTAATGAGCAGAGTAAATCCTGCGATAGTTGACTAAAGAAAGAAAGAAAGAGGTAGAAACTTGTTCTCGCCGTTCGCTATTATTTGAAAGCTTTCAAGGGAAAACAAAATCCGAAGGATAAGTTCTTTTCCATAAACACCATGACTGTATAAAACATTCCAAACGAGAGGAAAAGAAATACCTTGAAGAACAAGAACACTTTGAAATGTTATTCGAGCGATGAACCGGCGCGAGGGTTTTTAGGCAATGAAGGCCAAAGTCATTGTTTTACTGACACGTGATTTTAGTTATAAACTGAAGCTAGTGTTAAACGACGATTTTTTAAAAAGGCTTGCATTTTTCTGGGCCTCAGCGTTAGAGAAAACCCAGATAAGACACGACTTACCTCCTCGTCTTCCTCGGATCCTTTTTAGTTCGTTTCTTTTTGTTGATGACCTCTTCTCGGTCTGTTTTCAGGAGCGTCTTTGTATTTCCTTCTGGCGTTGCTCTTCGTTAGATATTTGCCTTTTTATTTATGTCTTTTCTTGTTCTCTTTCGCGTTCCTTTCACCGTATTCTACCTATTGTGGTGTCCTCTCAAACTATCTTGCGCGTTTTTATCGACTCGCTTTACTTCTTTTACTTCTTGTTTTTTTTGGTCCCTTTTTATTGGTCTACATTTATAAAACTGATACATGATGTCTTTAACCCTTTACACCCTAACATCAGTATGTGTATTCTCCGTATTCTTCTTAATGCATTTCCTGATGTGCTGGCAAGGAGAATTTGTTTAACAATCAAGAGGTTCTTCAGTTGATTATCATTTCCTTTATTCTCATGACACTAATGTTTGATTTAGGGATGACATTGAAAGGAGAAATTAGATACTAGTCACTCTCAGGAATTAAAGTGTTAATAACTGTACACATTTTATATGCTCCTTGCACTTGTTGGCAACAATAGTTAAGATTATTAGAAAAGCAAACAGATGAACAGAAGACAGTGAAATGGGGGAAACTGTAAACTTTACCCAATGGTAGAAGAAACGATCGCAGAATACTTAAGAAGGGAAACTTGAATTGTGCTAGCCAGTTTCCTCTATTGCCCTTCATGTTTTTGATCAAATAAAATTTAATCAGTTGTAGGGTTTGCTTACAATGTGTCAAGTCACCAGTGTGGACTTGATTCTTCTCAGACATCAGCTGGTAAAAGATAGATGCTAAAAAATAGATGACTATAAGAAAAAGTACACCTCTTAAACAAAATCGTACTGAAGTGGTGGCATGATTGATTCGTGATATTTAGAATGACAGAAGTAGGAAAAACACATTGAGCTTTTTCCTATTCGCTAGTAAGTTTATTAGATTTCGGAATCTACATTCAAACTGGGTGAGATTGAATTTATCCATATCATGCTTCAAAATTCCCTGGACAAGATAATCTCAGTGCAGAAGTATTTAAAGCAGACCCACAGCTAGCAGCAGACCAACTTCAGCCACTCTTTACAGGCATCTGAGAGGGGAAGAAGTTACCTGAAGATTGGACAGAGGGAGTCATTGTGAAGATTCCGAAGAAAAGTGCCCTCAACAACTGCAACAACTAGCGAGGAATCACCTTACTATCTGTACCCAGTAAGATCCTGGCCAAGATCATCATCTAGCGAATAGCCGACACAGTGGACCAACAACTGAGAAGAGAGTAGGCAGGGTTTTGGAAAGGAAAGAGATGTACATACCAGATCTTCACCTTGCGTAACATCATAGAGCAGTGCACAGAGTGGCGGAGATAACTTTACATTAACTTTTTAGACTTTGAGAAGGCTTTTGACAGTGTGCACCGGGAAAGTCTGTGGCGCATCCTTCGGGCCTATGAGATACCACAGCAGATTATCGACATCATCAAAAGCTTCTACAACAACTTCAAATGCAGAGTAAGCAACAGCGAAACCAGCTTTGAAGTGAAGACTGGCGTCAGACAAGGCTGTACAATGTCGGCAATGCTCTTCAACATGACCATTTACTGGGTAATGAGGCGCACAACAGATGATCAGTCATGGGGTATCAGATGGACCCTCTTATCTACGCTGGAGGACGTAGATTTTGGAGATGATCTAGCCTTGGTCTCCCATACTCACCAACACATCCAGAAAAAGACGACCCGACTCACCACTTACGCACAGCGAGTTGGCCTGAAGATCAGCCAAAAGAAGACAGAAGTGATGCTGCTGAAAGTGTCCAACCCTAAGAGAGCGACGTCACCGAGCTGTCAGTCTTCCAAACAAAGAACCTCAGGAGAATCCTGCAAATATTTTGGCCTGACACCATCTCCAACCAAAAGCTACTCGCCCACTGTAATCAAGACAGCATGGAGACCATCATCATGGGAAGGTGATGGAAGTGGATTGGGCACGTCATGAGGAGAGAGCAGGACACCATCATTCGTACAGCCCTTCACTGGACACCTGAAGGAAAGCGCAAGAGCAGAAGACCAAGAAACACCTGGCGCCGAACTGTTGAGGCATAGCTCAAGACCATGCAACACACTTGGGGTACCATCCAGAAGCTTGCCTGGAACTGACAGACGTGGCGATCCTTCGTAGCCGCCCTACGTGCCACACGCATAATGGGCATGAGTGATGCTTCATTATGTTTCTACTATTTGCAAACATGATAAAATACCATCAAAAATATTTTCAAACCATTTAATGTAACCAATACCAACATCAACTCAACTTTAAAACTAAAGAGAAAACTTGATTGATGTTTGGAATTGATTTCTGTGATGCTAAATGAAATCCAGGTATTATCTCAAGTTTTTCACAAATGTATTCATGATCGAATCCTAGGTCTCTCTTCGTCATCAAGTTTTGATCATTACATTTAAGCTCTAGCTTGTCTTCTCTTTAAGCAAACTTTTGTAGCGTATGAAACATGTTAGACAAATTTCGTACTTCATTACCTAGAGTTGCTAAGATCATGGGTAGTTGGCCTAAAGAAAGCTACATTATAAGTAGTTACAGCAGAGGTTACCGAATAAAATAACAGAAAGAATGTCAAAAAGACGCCGTGTATTTCCAGCCAGAGGAAAATCATGAAACGATAATAGTCAAAACAGGAAAAGTTTTCAGAAATTACATGTTCAAACACTAGTTGAAAACGACTTTTCTTTTTAATTTTTTCGCGAGAAAGAAGAGGTTGAAACATTAGGAAAAATGGTGGGGCAAGCAGTCATACCTGGCAACTTCAAGAGAAGATATAAGAGAAGCCCATACGATTCTGGCGTCTTGATTTACTAATTCACTGTTATCACGAACAACAACGAAGGTCCTCAGCTGCTTGAAGATAGCGCTGGCTAGCATGCGTTTTATCGCAAGTTGTGAGAACATCGTCCCCAGGTTCCAGACCTCGCTAATTCTTCCCTTCCCTCCCCATCCCCGGGACTGGTCTCTTAATCCCCTTGAAGAAACACTTCTACAGCCAGTGCTGAAAAGTTTTATTACAGTTTTTATTTTGATGAGGGGCTAAAAAATAAACTAACAAGAGCTACGCTCTTAGGCGTGGCTAGATCTATATATTACCGTCCTTATTCGCTCAACATAAATTGTTAGCAATGACGTTTGTGTCTTACCTGGCATTCGTCTTCATCGACTGCCAATTGACCGAAAATTAAAATCATTTGCAGTTAACACTTCTAGCCTTTCATGTTGTTTCTGGTTCTAAGGGGGGTAAGCGAAACCCTACCTTTGAAGATATTCCGTGAACTGCGGGCAGCAGTTTTTCATAAATGTAATTGGTGCATGGTTTGTCGTAAAACAGAAGACAATTCTGAGTCTTATGTTTTATTCAGCAAGCGACTAAAGCCTTTCAAATTCAAATAGATAACCTTTATTCATGGAAATTTTTTCATAAACAATAAATTGCTGAACATAGCCTCAGGAAAATTCGACACTTTTCAAATATAAAGCTTATTCTAGTACGGGTATATAAACTACTGATTTACCCTTTCGCTTTTAGCTTAACCAACCGATAATTACACGTTTTTAAAACATCTGCGATCATTAGTAATAAGTTTCACAAACATTATTCTTTGCCTTACAATGAATAATTCAACTTCGATAACAATTACGAAGGAAGCCACTTGGACAATACTTTTAAGCATCTGTTCTGTTGTTGATATAAATATTGAAATCGTCTCAGTTGCTGAATTTTGATTGGAATCGAGGCAATGGTCTCGAACCTTGGTCATAAGCCAAGGACCTTTTTGTAGAATGTACGAAACTTGTTTTGCACACTCCGTGGGAAGTTTTGAGATATTTGTTTGGGTGTTTGCAGTAAAATAATAATTACATTTATTGAAAAAGAAATAGTTAAGGCCAACTCGCGTCAATTTCACTCTCATGGAATAATTGCTAAATACAGCTTGGGAAATGTCGTGGTCACCGATTAGAAATACGAATTACAGATACGTCTTGAGGGTTCCGCTGAGAACTGCCCAAGTGAGTTGGGTTCCCTCGTTAAACATTATTAGAGAGTCTAATGGGGTTAATAGTTGGCCGTAAAACGGCCAAAAATTTAGCTGTTAGGCGTAAAAATTGACGCATTTTAGACCGTTAGTCACAAAAAAGTTAACCGTAAAAACATTTGTGGTGATAGCAATGGAATGATAATAACTGTTAGCCGTAAAATGGTCAAATTTCAATTGTTAGCCATAAAAAGCCAGCAACTCGTTGAGCCTCCCTTTTTCATTTAGATGTTCGGAGGCTAAAAAGCACCAACATACAATAAAATTTTAATCCTGGTTTCGTTAATCCTTTTTTTCAATAGCCTTTTTAAAATTATTTTTCATATAATTCTCTATTCCCTTAAGAGCATCCAATAATGAAATTGCAGCAAATTACACTAAGTTTTTTCTCAAAGCTTGCAGATCTGAAATCAGATTTCACACTTACCCTGGGTTATCTTGAGCCAGTTTTGAACAACATTGCCCAGGTGTTAACAAATGAAGGAAACTCGTGGTATCTGAGTCACGTGTGCCAAATGACTTCCTAGTCCTTGTCTCCAGATGATATTAGGGACTTTATGCAGCCAGAACGAGAAAAACCTGGCTTAAAAATGACTATATTAATTCCGAGCCTGTCGAGCCTGTTGATTCTAATGGTTCTGCAGGTTTTACACCTTCTACAGTTTCAATTAACTTGTCTCCGCCTGTCCAGCCCGCCGAGTTTCTCGAGCCCCTAGAGTCTGTTAAGCCCGTCGAGGTCCCCAAGCCCGCCTAGCCTGCCAAGCACACGCCCGCCACGCCTGCCACGCCTGCCACGCCCGCCACGCCCGCTACGCCTACTACGCCCGCCACGCCCGCCACACCCGCCATGCCAACCACGCCAGCCACGCCCGCCACGCCCGCTAAGCCCGCCACGCCCGCCGAGCTCGCCGAGCGCCTCCTACGTATCAGTAGCTGAATGGCGATATCAGAAATACGTGGAAAAATCGCGAAACTCCAGCGCAGTAGCTGAATGGCGATATCATAAATACGTGGAAAAACCCTGACTCTCAAGCCTGTAGGTTTTGCAGGTTTTACACCGTCTATAGTTTCTCTTATCTTCTTATCTTCATCAATGTGGTATTTGTACCACGTGTTATTATTGCTTTTACTGTTTCCAAAAGAGAAGTTTACTTCCGAGCCATTCCTACAGTTCCAAAAAGGTTCATAGTACTTTATTAGCATCCCCTCAATACAGGGGGCATAGTCGTCAATTTCCAAACTCATAAACCGTACCTTGAAATCTTGCACCTGTAAGTCTTTCGCCTCTTCCAGTCTGCCGCGGTGGTAGTTCAGGCGTTCTAAGACACTTGTTTTAGACATTCCCACATAGATTGGTTTGTCCTTTGACGGACGGACCCGGTTTCCATAGAGTGAAGTCTCACCATCGTAATATATAAGGTAGACACCAGGAAATCGGGAACGCTTAGCAGGATAATCATCACTTTTGGAGAGTGGATAAAGAGACAACTCTTTCACGAGTTCCACGGAAATCCTCTGCAGCGTGCAGATGAACTCAACATCTACATCCTGTTCTTTATGTCTTTGAGAAATTTCATCTTCCACTGCTAACTGGTGCTCCTTTTCCATTCCAAGCTTAAGAGGAGAATAAAAAGATTTAAACATTTTTTAATGCGGGCAAAAGTATTATGATAGTTCTCACATGTTCTTTACACGAAGTATTGCATCGGATCACAATACAACGCAGTTAGCCGAGAAAGAATCTTAATTGAACAAAGCTTTTATTCTTTGCTTCTTATTGTTTCTGATGTATAATCTTATTTGCTCTTTTTTACATTCGTGCAACTATTTGGGTCAAAATTAAAGCGAACCATATTTTTCGTTTTAGTTAATTTTCAAGACAAGAATTCGGAGGGGGATATTCTGGGTTCTGAAAGCTGCATTACTGAAAAAAAGAACGGGCAAATTCCTTAATATCGCCAAAAATATACACAGTACAAACAACACGGAAATAGCAACTTAGAATTTGTAAATATCCAAACGTTCTGGACTCAAAATTTTACGGATGTGACATTCCAACTTTAAATTTCAGATTCAAAATCACAGGAGACACGACCAAAGAGAAGAGGTTTTATTTCGGATTTTTTTTACTTGCGTGTAAACGGCGAAACGAATCCGGAACAATTTCGACTCGTGTAAATCTAGTTCCAGTTGGATAATTTTCGAATTTGGTCTGTTTCAGAAAGAATCAGAAACTGAAAATGGCTCGGAATACATTGGAAGACTTTAAAGATATTTGATACCGCTCAAAGTGCTACAAAAACTATCAAAATACTCTAAGAAAAATTGTCTACTATCGGCGCAATATCGCAAACCTCAATGTCCTCGTATGCATACTTATTACGTTATCCCTACGGTTCTAACTAAAACGTAGCATTTATCTCCTGGATATATCTGAGTGAGCCCTTGTTACGGATTCAAAAATGTTATGTGTCTACCTAAAATCTTTTGTAAAAACCTTTTTTTATTGTTCACTTCATCGACAGTCGAAGGGTCAGAAACGTACCTCTGGCATGTTTATTTTCGCCCTTATTCGCTCAACACAAATTATTAGCAATGAAGTTTGTGTCTTACCTGACACTTGTCTACATCGACTGCCAATTGACCGCAAATTGAGAGTCGTCCGCAGTTAACACTTCCTAGCTTTCATTTTGTTTCTCTGAAATCCCACCGTTGAAGACATTCCGTGAACTGAAGATAGCGCTTTCAGTATCGGAGCATGTACTCCAAAAAAAAATCTCTTAAATGTGATTGGTGCATAGTTCGTCGTGAAACAAAAGACAATTCTGAGTCTTGTGTTTTATTCAGTAAGCGACTAAAGCCTTTGTCATGAGTAATTGTTGAACATAGCCTCAGGACAATTCAACTCTTTTCAGACATAATAAATGTTCACACGTCCCGGACTCAAGTGTTTGGATTCGACGTTCCAATTTTAGATTTCAGATTCAAAATTACCGGAGACACGATGAAAGGGAGGAGGTTTATTTCGGATTTTTTCTACTTGTGTGTAAACGGCAAAACGAATTCGGTACTACAACATACCGGATTCTTCAGGAATCTGGAACAATTTCGACTTGTGGAAATCTAGTTTCAGTTGGGTAATTTTCTAATTTAGTCTGTTTCCGAAAGAATCGGAAAAACTAGAAACGGCTCGGAAACAGTGAAAGACTTAGAGGATAATATTTGGTGCCGCCCAAAATGCCACAAAACCTACCGAAGTACTGCAAGAAAAATTGTCCGCTGTCGCAATATCGCGAACCCCAGTGTCCTCCTATGCCTACGTATTAAGTTTTCCCTGAAGGTCCAAGTAAAACTTAACATTTTATCTTACGGATGTATTTGAGTTAGCCCTTGTTACGAAGTCACAAATGTTACGTACCAACCTAAGATCTTTTTCAAAAGTTTTCTAATACTTAGTTCATCGACATTCGAGGGGTCAGAAACATATCTTTAATTGGTATGCTAATACCAATAATATCGTCCTTGTTCGCTCAACATAAATTATTAGCAATGAGGTTTATGTCTTACCTGACATTCGTCTTCATCGACTGCCAATTGACCGCAAATTAAAATCATCCGCAGCTAACATGTCTAGCTTTTCATTTTGTTTCTCTGGTTCTAAGGGGGGTAAGCGAAACCCTACCTTTAAAGATATTCCGTAAACTGCAGGGAGCACTTTTTCTTAAATGTGATTGGTGCATGGTTTGTCATGAAACAAAAGACAATTCTGAGTTATAAGTTTTATTCAGCAAGCGACTAAAGCCTTTCAAATTTAAATAGGTAACCTTTCTTGATAGAAGTTTTGTCATGAATAATAAATGGTCGAACATAGCCTCTGGAAAATTCGACACTTTTCAAACATAAAGCTTATTCTAGTACGGGTATTTAAACTGTTGATTTACCTTTTCGCTTTTAGTTAAACCAACCGATAATTATACGTTTTTAAAACACCGTGGAAACATCTGTGATTATTGGTGTCACGGATATTCTCATAAAATCACGTAGTGCAAATATCTAATAAGTTTCACAAACATTATGCTTTACCTTACCAATAAATAATTCAACCTCGATAATATTTACGGAGCAAGCTACTTAAACAATACTTTTAAGTATCTGTTCTGTTGTTGATATAAATATTGAAATCTTCTCAGCTCCTGAATTTTGATTGGTCGTAAGCCATAAACCTTTTCGCGGAGTGTACGAAACTCGTTTCGCTTTCGCACTCTCTGTGGCTAATTTTGACATATTTATTTGGTTGTTTGCAATAAAATAACAGTTACGCTTCTTGAAAATAAAATACTTAAAGGCTAACTCATATCAATTTCGCTCTCATGGAATAATTGCTAGATAAAGCTAAGGAAATGCCATGGTTACAGATCAGAAATGTGAATTACGTCTCGAGGGTCCCGCTGAAAGCTGCCTTGGCGAGTTGGGCTCTAATTAAATTTTAATATTATTCGAGGGTCTACATGGGGTTAACCGTTAAAAATTTAGCATTTAGGCGTAAAAATTGACAAATTTTAACCTTTAGTCACATAAGGAGTTAACCGTAAAAAATTTTCTGGTGACAGCAATGGATTGATAATAATTGTTAGCAGGTAATTTAGTGTTAACAACTGGGTTGAAAACGTAAATTAGCCACCGTAAAGGGTAAAAAAGCTGACGTTTCGAGCGTTAGCCCTTCGTCAGAGAGATACTCTCCCACCGACGCAGCACCACAGTTTCTTTCGAAACTTACCCCTTTATTCATTTGATAATAATTGTTAGCCGTAAAATGGCCAAACTTTTAATCGTTTTTTAACCGTTGCTCAAAGGACGATAAGTACCAACATATGGTTAAATTTTCATCCGGGTTTCCTTATTCCTTCTTTTCAAAAGCTTTTTTCAGACAATTTTTCAGTAATTCTCTATTCTTTTGAGGGCATCCAATAATCAAATTGCAGAAAATCACTCTGAACTTTTTCTTAAAGCTTACAGATCTGAAATCAGATTTCACACCAACCCTGGGTTATCTTAACCCAGTTTTCAACTACATTGCCCAGGGGTTAACAAATGAATGAAAGTCACATGTGCCAAATGACCTTAAGCAGTCATGACGAGAAAAACCTCGCTTAAAAATAAATAAATACTTATGGTTCAAATATCGTGAATGACTGCAAATGTTTAACGTCCCTTAAGGCGCTACACCTCAACTTTTAGCAATACCTATGTTAGCAACGTAGTGCAAATGCAAACTTTAAAAATTTTCAGTCAGGGCTTCGGTTCTCAGACTACAAAAAATTTTGGCGATTTCACATTGTCGTTTGGTAGAGTACGTTTGAGAAAGGTAAAGAATGCACGTGCTGAGCTATTGTTTCTGGTCATAAGATCTGAGTGTCAAGTGATTGATTCAAAATACTGACTTAAAAATCTACGGATATTGTCATGTACAACAATTGCGAGGGAAACTATACTATAGCCGGCTAATCTTTTGATAACAAGTTGCGGTCAAGGTTGCAGTGGAGTAATTTTCAATCAACACCTAAATTAGCATATGCTAAAATATTCATCATGGTGGAACGACGTTTCCTATCACAATACATTGCAGTTAGCCGAGAAAAATGCCTCACAATTAGTGTTTCTGATGTTTAGCCTTATTTTCTCTTTCTTACATTCGTGCAACTATTTGGGTCAAAATTAAAGCAAACTATAGTTTCGGTTTTGTTTAATTTTCCAGACAAGAATTCGAGAGGAATATTCTGCGTTATGAACGCCGCACTGCAGGAAAAAGGATTGGAAAATTCATTTTTACATTACAGAAATTAATTTTTAAACTTCAGTCAAGTTTTTCTTTAGTTTGAAAGTTGAGTTGATAATGTTGTTGGCGATATTAAATAGGTTGAAAAATTTTAGATGGTTTTTTCTCACGTTTGTCAATAATTGAATTTACTGGAAGGTGGAGTTGCTGCCTCTTGTTAACATGAAACGCAACGACAAGTTTTATTAATATGTAAAAAATTTTCATGTGACTATCTGCTGGCAAGTCTTTGTATTACATTTCAACCAAACCATTTTCCACAACTTATAAACACTATTTCAAAATAATTAGTCAGGGAAATGGAAAACTTGTGGCATATTCACTACGTTTGAAATGCTATGTCCATAATTAGCTAAAGGGATTGAGGGGGGTGGATGTGGGAATAGGCTCCCTTGTCTGTATTATTAATTTGCTAATCGCTCCTGTTGGCAATGTTTTGATGAGGTTGGGCTGTCAGGGCAAAGGAACTGAGGATTTTAGTAGGCTGTGACTTTTTTCAAACTTGGAAACTATCATCGTGGAAGCCATTCTTGTGCCTGGTAACTCATTCTTATTCTGTTTAATTAGTTTTAAGAAGGATACAACATTTTATAACACAAATTTGATGCATAGGATGTGCATAAAAACTTTAATTTGACTACACTTTTAGAGCCAATACCAGTCTTTTCACATAATAAAATGTTAAGAGGATCAGAGGAAAAAATTATGTGCTATATATCTGGAAGATTCCATGTAATTATTTTAATCACATGAATATCAACTGATACTAGGAGATATTAGAATATTCAAAAGAAAAGAAAATTTGGTTGAAAAATTAGAATTCAGCATGCACCGAATAAGCAAGATTCTTAGAAAAAGAAATGTGTAACAATGAAAAAGCTAAGCAAACCTTTTTACAACACCTGCTCTTGAATTCGAGAACTGTAAGCAACAATTGTACTTACCAGCGTGCTTGTGAGCTCAAATTGCCAGGACCCCGTTTAATTACACAATCAAAAGTCGAACGCTTCTTGCAAAATGTAATCACTATCAATTCCGGAGATTGATTCCACAGTTTCCAGCATTAACAAAAAATTATCGTATCGCAAGTATTTTTATCATAACCCGAGCAATAAGTACGCCTCGAGACATTGAGCGAAGAGAAAGTGGCTCCATGTTTTGTGAGACAACCATTTCCTGAAGTTGGAACGAATCGAGTAGAAAGCATGAAAACATAGCGCTGAAAAGTTAGACAACCAAACAATGAAATTCACTCATCCCGTGCGGTACGTAATTTAATTCTCAGATGTTTGACGGGTTCTCACATGACAATGTGTTGGAAAATATCAAGAACGATACGCAACGATTGTTGCTTTGCCTTCTCAATGCTCGATCTTTGAGAAATAAGTCAGCGTCGTTTGTGGATTTGGTATGCGATAGCAAAGCAGATCTATTTGCTGTTTCTGAAACCTGGCTTACAGACAATGACACTGCTATTCTTAGTGAAATAACACCACAGGGATACAAACTCCTTCATCATCCCCGCAGTGATCGCAGAGGAGGTGGGACTGCATTGATTTTCAAAGAATCTATCAACGTTGAAAAGGTTTCAGCTGCAGGAAAAGAGTCATTCGAGGTGTCAGAATGGTTGGTCAATCCTGTGGCTACTACTCGTTTGCGGGTTGTTTTAGTCTATAGGCCTCCATATTCTGTTAAACATCCTGTGTCTACTTCAACATTTATCACTGAATTCTCAGATTATCTCGAGTCTTTGGTCATGTCAAGTGAGCCTTTGTTAATACTGGGCGATTTTAACATTCATATGGATCTACCTGATGACACTGACTGTAGAAACATGTCTGACCTTCTGGTGTCGATGGGTCTTAAACAACATGTTCTACACCCTACCCATGAACTTGGTCACACACTGGATTTGATCATCACTCGTATATCTGATAACATCATTGCTGGGTGCCCCTACACTGGTGAGTTGTTTTCTGACCATTTCCCAGTCTTCTGTCAACTAAAACCTGAAAGACCTCCGGTGGCCATCAAACATCTGCAGTTCAGAAAAATTAAATCAATTGACCGTGATCAATTTTCCGAGACGATTTGCTCTTCTCAGCTCTGTCTTGACCCACCGGACGACTTGGATACCCTAGTCAATTGTTACAATGAGACACTAAGATCTATACTAGATATCTATGCACCTGTCTTGTCCCGTGATATTGTTGTTCGGCCTCGAGCACCGTGGTTTAATGATGATATCAGAAAAGCTAAACGGTCGAGACGAAAGGCTGAAAAGAAGTGGAGAATTACTGGCCTATCTGCAGATCGTGCTGCTTTTAAAAAGGAAAGAAATCGTGTGGTGAACTTGATGAATGAGGCACGTCGTGTCTACTACAATCAATTCATTGAAGATAATAGTTCTGACCAGCGGAGGCTGTTTATGGCAAGTAAGAGTCTACTGAATATGCAGCCGGATAGAGCTCTTCCTCCTCATACTGACGTTTCTCTGCTTGCAAATGACATGGGCGAGTTTTTTATTACCAAGATTGCTAATATAAGGTCAAAGTTGGAAGGTATCTCTCCATCGCATCTTCTGTCGACGTCGGAGCCTGATCTGGTATCTGAACCTAGCGATATTGTACTGTCTGATTTTCAATGTACAACGGCTGTAGCAATACGTGATATGATTACATCAGGGAAGAAAAAAACTTGCATCTTGGATCCAATACCTGCGACTCTGTTATCTGCCTGCCTTGACCCACTCCTTTCTGTAATAACGAATATGGTTAATTTGTCCTTACGAACTGGATATTTTCCTGACGCCTGGAAAACTGCTGTGGTACATCCATTATTGAAAAAGCCTGGTCTTGATCCTCTTTTCAAGAATTTTCGACCAATTAGCAACTTGCAATTTGTGTCCAAACTTACTGAACGTGTGGTAGCCAATCAGATTCAGTGTCACATGATTAAGAACAATCTCTTCCCTCAGCTTCAATCTGCTTATCGTTCCCATCACAGCACTGAGACTGCATTGTTAAAAGTAAAAAACGATTTGCTAATGAATATGAACAAGGGGCATGTATCACTCTTGGTGTTATTAGACTTGAGTGCCGCCTTTGACACTGTTGACCACAAGATTTTATTAAAAGCCCTTCAGACGAAACTAGGTGTTTGCGGCTCTGCTCTTTCGTGGTTCAAGTCTTATTTGGAAGGGAGATCTCAAAGAATTTGCATAAAAGAGACGCTTTCGCAGTCATTTGATTTGAAGTGGGGTGTACCTCAAGGTTCTTGCCTCGGCCCGCTTTTGTTTACTATCTATTCAAGTGATTTGTTTTCTCTCCTGGAGTCCCATTTACCAACTGCGCATGCTTACGCGGACGATACTCAGTTGTATCTGTCCTTTAGTCCTAGTGTTGGCACTGGTGAGTTGGATGCGGTCACTGCCATTGAAAATTGTATTCGTGACATTAGACAGTGGATGTGTGTGAGGAAATTAATGCTAAATGATGTCAAGACTGATTTTATGCTTGTTGGGACACGGAAGCAACTCACAAAGGTGTCTATCGATGGCATCAGAGTCGGAGATTATAATATTAGTCCTTCTTCATCAGTCTGTAATCTGGGCACATGGTTTGATCCGCATTTGAATATGGATGTACATATTACCAAAACATGCAGCAGCTCATTTTATTATCTTTATAATATCAGACATATTAGGAAGTACTTATCTAGAAGTAGCACTGAAACACTAGTTCATGCGTTTATAACAAGCAGACTTGATTATTGCAACAGCCTTTTGTATGGGTTACCGAAATATCAGTTGTCTAAACTCCAGCGTGTTATGAATGCTAGTGCCCGTTTGGTATATTGTGCTCCAAAGTCGTGCCACATCACGCCTCTACTTCACGAATTACATTGGCTGCCTGTTTGTTATCGTATCGAATATAAAATAATTCTTCTTACATTTAAGGTATTGCATGGTATGGCGCCCGATTACTTGCGCCATTTAATATCTATCTTGCCGCCATCTAGGTATAATTTAAGGCGCAACGATGACTCTGCAGCTTTATTAACTTTCCCGAAGATAATATCCAAGAAGACCCTGGCAGATAGATCGTTTAGTTGTGCCGCCCCTAGACTTTGGAATTCGCTTCCTACCACAATAAGATCTATTTCCAGTTTAGATATTTTTAAAATTAGACTTAAAACTTTTTTATTTAATAGGGCGTTTAATTAGTTCTATAGTTTTTATAATTGAATTGCATTATTTTAGAATTGTAATTTTGAACTTCTATTTTAATTTCTAATTTAATATTTATTGTAAGGCGCAGTTGAATATTTTTATAGAAACTGCGCGGTATAAATTTAAATTTAATAATAAATTTAATAATAATAACAATATTGTCAAAATCGAATTGGCGCGTCAGACTTAATGTAAGTTGAACATCGCTGACTCAATCTCATTTTGATTTTCGACAAAGCGCGATTCTTTTAAATGCATAATGTAAATCCTGCGATAGTTTACTGAATAACTGAAGGGAGAGAAAAGTAGAAAATTGCGCTCGCCGTTCGCTATAATTTGAAAACAAAACAAAATCCTAGAAAGATAACTTCTTTTCCCCTAACACCACGACTGTATTACACATTCCAAACGATAGGACAAGAAATAAGCTGCAGAATACAAACCCTGTGAAATGTTATTCGAGCAATGAACAGGCGGAAGGGCTTTTAGGAGATAAATGCCAAAGTCAATGTTTTACCCAAACGTGATCAGTTTAATTAAAAACTGAAGTTAGTATCAAACGACGATTGGTGAAAAAAAGGTTGGAATTATTGTGGGCCTTAGCGTACGAAAAAACCAAATTAAGACACGACCTACCTCATCTTCTTTCTCGGATCCTTTGTAGTTTGCTTGTCTTTGTTGATGATCTCTTTTTAGTCTGTTTTCAGGAGCGACTACGAATTTTTTTCTCGCGTTACTTTTCGCTAGATATTTGCCTTTTTACTTATGCCTTTTCTCGTTCTCTCTGAGTTCCTCTCGCCGTATTCTGCCTATTTTGGCGCCTTTTCTAACTTTCTTTACGTTGTGTATTGGTTGGTTTCTTTGGTCGCTCTGTCTCTTTCTATCCAGCCTATTTTCACTCAAAACCCTCTCTCCACGAACTTGAATTAAAACAATTTCCTCCATTTGATAAAGCTATAGCTCTGCCAGTATTGTTGCTTTGCGAGCTGATTAGAAATTGCAAAATGCTGAGAACCACTGTTCAACTAAAACCTCGCCAGTTTGATTTCCCGCTCAAAACGCGGGTTGCGAATTATATGTTTAAGCAGGTTCACATCTACTAGCCCATGTGAAGCCCTCGTGTAATGCCTAACCGTTTGCCCGTTTGCTTCACTAAAGCTCGGCACGCGAGTATGCGCACTTCATTGTCATCTTGCCGGTGTCTCCTAGCGCACGATACTGGGGTATCCAAGTTACGTAAGCAATCGAGCTTGCACATTATCTTCTTCCTCGCCCTTCCATTACGAAATAGCTAAGATAGTGCCCGCGGTACAGTTGGCCGCGCATGCTAGAAGTAAAAACCTTCAACGGATGCCCGTACGGTCATTAGTCTAAATTATTTTGGCTTCTTGGGTTACTACTATTTCGAATAGTTATGGGGCTTCGCTGCACGCGCTGCGAGCTCCACTATTATTATACGCACGCTAAGCTTCCAGTTTTAAGACCCAGACTTACACACAATTCAGCTTTTGTGTTTCAAAAAACCTCTTTCCGCAAAGTAAAGGCTCGATATATTCGATAAGGGGTCTTAAATCTTCTAAGAAGTAAAATTGGATCAATACTACATTCTTACTCAGTTGAGTGATCTCTTTTTTATTGAAAGCTTTTCATCCAATATAAATATCAAGGTATAATATAAATATCAAGGTAAGAAGTAGACCTTACAGTAAATCATTGATATCTTCTAAAAGTTGAGTAATTTCTGTTATAACTTTCTAGGTTAGATATTAGTGGCGTTTCCGTCAGATCGTATTTCAGAACCTCGTGCGTCTTTACTAGTCGTCTGTGTGCATGGTCTGTGTTTTTGCGTTTGCGAAGTTTATTGCCTTTATTGCGAAGTTTTTGGATCCTACGTTTATAACTACTCAGGCGTACAGATGGGACAATCGGTAAGCATGTGTTTTTTACCTTTCTTAGTTTCATTTCGTCGGTTTTATTTCTAGTTTAGTTGTTTTGCCGTTTCGTGTGTTCGTGTTTTTATCACATCCAATTATTGTTCGGCTTTGTCCTTTCGCGTCGCATGGACTAGATATTTTTATTTGTATTTTGTTTTGACGGTTTTAAGCATTGGCATATTGTAATAAAGATAAATCATTGGAAGTCAACATAAAGTCCAGTGCTCTTGATCAGTGCTTCGACGTCCTTTATTTTTAATGCTGAACTTGCGGTAATTGCACCTGGAGTCAGTTACACTGTATTAATAGCGTTCCAACTACATATCTTTTAATTGTTTAGAAACCGCTGAGAGTTTTTGTGCTGCTGTTAGGGAAAAAAAAGCTGAGGTTTTACAAGTCGGCCCCTCGTTAGAGCCTTGAGATTTAAAAGCAGAGGAGTGCTTTGAAGAGCTTTTCCTAGAAAATGGACACAGTCCTTGCATGAAAATGATATAAAGGTGCAAGAGTTCAACGTAAAAACAATATTTACCTTAATAAATAAAAAATATTATATCTTTTATCTGCATTAATTTCTGAGCCCTTTACAACAAAGAGGAACCCCTGTCTATAGGACACAACGGAGGTTAATTTGTCAGTTCATGTCACGCTACTTTTGCGACTAATTCTCGTGACAAAAGTAGATCAATTAGTCTCTCTTTCTTTTCCCTTAGGGTTAGATACGAAAATTATTTTGTAGACAACTATTATCGTCCTGTTCCGAATCCGCTTAACATAGTCTACTAGCATTGCCCCTGATCAAAATGAAACCGACGGGTTCCTTTCCTCCTTTCATCGACATTCAAGATCCGAATTAAGAAAAAAATGAACCGGTTATGCTTTAGAAGTTACTTCTCAGGGGCTTTGTTCCATCAATATTTTCTGATTGGCTAACACAAAAGGAAAATTAATGATAGATATCATAATGTTCGTGTCAAATTATGTGGTAAACACACTATGGAGTAACCGTCGTTTGCATTCTTTGATGTGATTAAAAATATCTTTTCTAAGAAAAAGCGGGACTGGCAAAAAAGGCTTTGTAAATGTTTTGCGAAAATTCCGGATTCTTAATTTGCATGCAAATGATTCGCCTCAGTCTTCTTGCTTAATAAGCCTGAAGAGAGCAGATAATTAACAGATTGGTGAACCAATGATCACATTGCTCTTCAACATACACAAAAATTGTCGTGAATGGCCTAAAGAAGTAATTTCAAGGTGGTGGATGGTCTTAATGAAAACTGAGTCGGAGCAGCAAGTCCTGAGAAACTTCTATATAAAGAGAGATAAGAATCCATGAAAATCACTATTCCTGAAAGACATCTTTCTTCTGGCAAAGTAAAGATCTGAGGAAATTTATGGTAAGATTCAACAGAAACTTGCGAGGATTTGGGTTCTCGGCTGTCTCCTAACGAAGAGATCGAATGGTGTTAGTTGGTCGATTAAAAAGCAATTGGAAAAAGTGATAATTAAGAAGCAGTAATGTCTAAGATTTTATTGTTTTTATCATTTATTTAATCATATCATTTTATTATTTATTTTTGATATTTCTTTATCATTACGTTCTATTTCCCATCGAAAAATTCATGAATATGTTCATATCTTGGTTTCTCAACGTAACTGTTGAAGAAAATTGCCTTTGTTATTCATTTGTGATCAGTCATCCTTTGGATTTTATTTTGACTAGGGCAGCGAGATCAAAGTCTGATTTGCAATACAGCTATTAAGACTTATTAATTGACAATTACTGTTCAAGCGAAAAGCTTCTCTTCCATGACTACATTATAATGTGGCTGGTGAATTTCGTCATTTGAAAATTCGAGTCACATTAATAGTGTGTCCTTATTGCTGCTTGATTTCTTTGCCTCTTTTTGTAATATTTATAGAGTCTGAATTGTGCTAGAATAACATCTCGTGCCATGTTCCTTATGTTTAGTGAACTCTACGTGGCCTCTGTGGTTTGAGGCTCCTAATTAACTCGCATCACTGCCTCTGAGCTCACAGGTAACTCAAGCTCCAGCTGTGAGACGATCATCCTGTGTAATAAGCGTCATGGCGAAAATGAAAGAGTTTGTATGGGAATATTTATGACCACTCTTAGGAAGTAAGGGACCACGCCGTAAGTTGACACCAATTTAACGGTTTCAACGGTCGCGTGTCGTGGTGAATGTGTTCGCGGGTTGTTAGAAACGTGTAAACTGGAAATTTTGGAAGCAAACTGCGGCTTGGCGTCGGTTCCACCGGGAGGATCAAGTTGGTAGAGAATTGAAATGAAACTACAGATTATTTGGCTAGATTCTGCGTTGGATTTGTGGCCGCTCGGTCATTTTGAGCATGGATTTTTCGCTTCTCAGATCGGATATTCGGAAATGGAGTGTGCAACCTTGTAACGATAACTCGCTATAACGGCCTCGTTTTAACAAAGTAAGCGTTCAGACAACAAGCGATACACTGTGGAAGTAAGGTGAGGCATTTTTCATTGAAAATTGACTGTATTTTTAATTCCTTAGAGTGGTCGTAAATATTCCCATACAAACTCTTATATTTTGGGCATAACGCTTATTACGCATATGATCATCTCGGTGGAGGTCGTGCCGCCAATTCTGAGCTCGAACCCTCTCTGTCAGTTTCAAATGGCGCGCAATTAAACTTATCTTTCCGCGTCGTTGCTCACGGCATCGAATGCCTATTTGTAAATTGTGCACGCTCAGGAATCATCAGTCGTAAACAAAACTTCCTGGTTCCTGTAGGTCTCTTCTTATTTTTAGCGATGTATTCGATATAAACCAAAAATGTTTGCGCTATTGTATGACTATATTTTCCCGCGCTGGTGGGCAACTCTTTGTGTGCATATTGTAATGCAAAGATAGCAGTTATTTCGAAATTCTGGAGGCAAATTTCGCAAACATTTCCATCTTCAATTTTCTTAATACTACAATGAAAATGAAAAAAATCGGGCTTGGCATCTGCTAGCCGTTAGTACGGCGGTAGATGCATACTAAAAGTTATAATAAGCTTCAAATATTTTAAACCACATCAGAAACATATTTGATAATAGAAAACAAGAGGCCAAACACAGCAGTAACAATCTGCATCAAACCATATTCTACTCGGACACTGGTTCGGCGATAAATGAGAAGCATATTTATCCACTTCTAACCGAATCATCTTTGCTATTTTTTTCCCAAAACAAGTTGCGCGTACCTCGAGTTATGTTTCCTTGTTATCAAGTTCGGACATAACGAGTTCGCCTTACTTTCACATTCCTTTTAATCGCAAAATTTTACCGCAAACGAATCATGTTTCTCTCTATTAGCTTTTCAGGAGATTTGGGAATTAACGAACTTTAGGATCCGAGATCAAAATGCCGCGGAACTCAAGGACGAGACAGATTCTTGAAATTGGACCTGAAGACGCCATTTTGATGAGGACAGCATAACAACATAATTGCCTTTAGGCTAGCTCATGAAAGTGATTTAATACTTTCCGCTTCGTCGTCCACTTTTTACGATGACAATCATATTTAAACCATCAAGGGCTTACCTTTATTCGCAGGGGATTTCGCTTTTATTAAATCACAACTGTATGATGTTTGCAACAGACTCAACCCGTAAAGCTGAAAAGGCAACAAGGAACAAATTATTTTCCAATTAATGACTTTAATCTACCATCAGCGCCTGCTGTCAGTGATGCCAGTGATAAAAGTGTAGTGACCCGGCCAGCGCGTGCAAAATGATCGATCGTGCGGCTGAAAATACTATTCCCCTCTGGATTCTCTTTCTCCTGTCATCTTTCCCATCGACAGGAGAGTTGATAGAAACAGCTGCCAAGTCTTCCGAAATATACTGTTTATTTGTTATGAGCACTCGAACACTAGGACTGAGAAACGTATGGCCAGTTCTTGTAATATTTATGAGTTTACGAAAGTTAAACGAGTGAAGGATGACACAAACTTGTTATTGTGTTGGCGAAATGTGATTCAAAATGTGGCGAAAATTCTGTATAAGACATGATTCATTTTCTGTTGAGATGAAAATATGTCAGTGAAGGCTAAAACGCCTACTTTAGGATATCAGAACATTGTTTCAACAGTTATTGTTGAACAGCTCACACTTCAATTGTTTTTGAGAATGAAACCTTTCTCCATGGTAACAACTGTTTATCTCTTAAAATTTTGATCGTGAAAGTGTGATGCTTGACATTTTTCGCTACTGTGCTGACATATCAATTCTCAGCCGCTACGTAGAAGACCATCCTTAAGGTGATTTTAAGTTTTTGCCTTCAGTTTTTTTTCATGATAACCTGTTGAAACGTGAAAACTTTATCATTAAAAGTTCATATAGTTTTTAAGTATAGTTGTGGTAGAAATGAATTGACCGTAGTTTAGTGTGGTTGATAATTTAGCATCTGGTGAAGTTGAGTGTACTTCCGCGTACTTTAAGCTTCAGTCCGTGTTGTTGGTGAAATCAGTGAGGTTGCTTTGCATTAAATAAGCTTTAATCTAGTACACTGTAGTTCAGATGGTAGTCCGATTGCAGTTTTTCGTAGTTTGTACAATTCTGTGTTGTTTAGTGTAGTTTTTCGTAGTTTGTACAATTCTGTGTTGTTTAGTGTAGTTTGTTGTAGTTTGGTGTAGTTTGGAGTAAGTTGGTGTAGTTTGGTGCAGTTTTGTGAATTTTGGTGCAGGATGCTGAATGTAGCTGAAGTTCTTCAGCATGGTTTGGTGTAGTTCCGGTGTAGTTCGATATAATATTTTTTCAGTTAGGAAATGAACTTTATTCGTTTGTCTCAAGATAGAGTCACTTTGGATGTTGATCGCGATGACTGCAATACTACTAGTCTTCATCAGGCGATGAGATCGATTGATTATATAAAAATTGATTGATGTATGTATTAAGTATCGATTAATGCACCACGAAAGAACAATAAGCACATATTTCATAACATTTTTTTCAGTTAGTTTGTCTTAGCTTTTTCTAGTTTGGAGTATTTGGATGAAATAATAGTTAATTGATGAAGTATTAGTTAATTAGCAAAATTGTTTCCAAGTTTGTAGTTTATAGTGAGACTCTACTCACCTTTAGTGCGCATAGAAATAGTTTCCTGTGAAAACGGTTAGTGACTTGACGTTCTCGAGGTGTTTGGGTGCGAATGATGATTCCTGAAGTACCAGTTACTTTCATAAATGTATTTGTTAACCAGGGAATTAAAAAAACCTTGGGCATGCATGGGCTTGTAAAAAATTCCATGCATTTGCACTGGTTAAAAATAGTAACAGCGCACTACGCTTGCGTAAAGCCAATTAACAGTCTTCCCACGAACCGTAAAGGCCACAAAAGTTCATATTAATTTAAAAGACACTACGCAATATACTTCGCGTCGCGGTTCGAACTCCGTCAATCTTATAGAGGACCCACATAAGTTCAGTGCAGCTAGAATTTCAGAGAAATGATTCAAATTCTGTGACAAGTATAATTTTTCTTCTTTGTCGTAGCACCCACCTTCAAATAAAAAATTAGAGGCCAGAGAAAAGTTCTGGTTCTATTGTTTGTTTCATGCGTTTTGCAATTATTTTTTTTAAAAACTTCATGCTTTGTTAATCAGGGAAGTAAATAACCTTGAACAAGCATAGGCTTGTCAAAAGTTCTATGCACGTGAGCTGGTTAAAAATAGTACCAGCGCACTAGGCTTGCGTAAAGTCAATTAGTGGTCTTGCCACGAACCGTAAAGGCCACAAAAGTTCATATCAATTTAAAAGACGTTACGTAAAATACTTCGCATCGCAGTTCGAACTCCATTAATCTTACGGAGGACCCACATAGGTTTAGTACAGCTAGAATTTCGGGAAAATGATTTCAATTCTGTGACAAGCGTAATTTTCCATCTTTCTCGTAGCACCCGCCCTCAAATAAAAAATTACAGGCCAGAGAAAAGTTCTGGTTATCTTGTTTGTTTCACGCGTTTTGCAATTTTTTAAAAAAACTTTAGGCTTTGTTAATCAGGGAAGTAAATAACCTTGAGTAAAATTGGGCTTTTCAAAAGTTCCATGCATGTGAACTGGCTAAAAATAGTACCAGCGTCCTAGGCTTGTGTAAAGCCAATTGGTTATAGCGGGTTTCGCCCATAACGAGTTTCGCACATATCGTTTCGCCCAGAACGAGAATGGTTTCGCCCAGAACAATAAAGGTTTCGCCCATAAGTAAAACTTCTACACTCTCACTCGGAAAACGTCAACCTTATAAACGTTTGTATGCACAGAATGAAGAAAAGTGACTTGACCTGAGATCATGAAATTTTGAAACGAACAAGTTACTGTTGAAACGATAAAGTCAATTATAGCTTTCACTGTGGAGCGGGGATTGTTAAGGTAATTCGCGCACGAAATACTGCAGAGACATCCGTTTGTCGTAAAAGCATTGCTATGATTTTTTTGCATCACTTTTCTTCTCGAGAATTAAATTAAACGCTTTTGAAAACACTTGCGCGTGGAACATATCATCGTTGCAAATCTTTTGTACACGGAAGATAAGTTCCGCACGCCAGCTTATGAATACATGTGAATACGGTTTCGTGAATACTAAAACAAAGGAATCGAGAGTTAAAGATTGTATTTCTGACATAGGTAACGGCAACATATAATTGGAAAAGAGATAGAAACTAGTCAAGTTCATGAGTGCGCGCGCGTGGAATAGCTTTACTACTTCGACGAAGCGTGCGGTACGAAAGCTTTAACTTAAAGGAAATTACCGTCTTGCACAAAAAATCTCAATCAAACCTTATCAATAGAATTTGAAAAGCTTACTCTTGCAAAAATATCTCACCTGTTCGCTTATCAATAGATTTTCACTCTTGCAAAAAAAATCTCACCTATTTATGCCTGGGCGAAACCATTCTCGTTATGGGCGAAACGCTTCTTGGGCGAAACTCGTTATGGGCGAAACCCGCGGATACCAGCCAATTAGTAGTCTTGCCACGAACCGTAAAGGCCACAAAAGTTCATATCAATTTAAAAGACGCTACGTAATATACTTCACATCGCAGTTCGAACTCTGTCAATCTTACAGGGAACCCACGTAAGTTAAGTGCAGCTAGAATTTCGGAAAAAACGATTTAAATTCTGTGACAAGCGTGATTTTCCTTCTCTCTCGTAGCACCCGCCCGCAAATAAAAAATTACAGGCCAGAGAAAAGTTCTGGTTAACTTGTTTGTTTCATCCGTTTTTTTTAAGAACTTTAAGTAAGCTTTGTTAACCAGGGAAGTTAATAACCTTGAGAATGCATGGGCTTATAAGACGTTCCATGCATGTGAGCTGGTTGGAAATAGTGCCAGCATACTAAGTTTGCGTAAAGCCAATTAGCAGTCTTTTGACGAGCCGTAAAGGCCACAAAAGTTCATAAAAATTAAAAAGACACCACGTAATATACTTCGCATCGCAGTTCGAACTCTGTCAATCTTGCAAAGGAACCACACTGCGTGTTGGTTGACATTATTGCAAGTTCCAATGTGCGACAACATTGGCTGTTACAGACGAGAAATTCTGCGTTCTCGCTTGAGAGTTAAGAACAAGTCTCAGTAAGAATCGAACATCTTGGGAAATGAAAATTTTCAACCCCCCTTCAAATTTTTCACGCAGTTAGGCACTCAGGGGGGATGCACAGAAATGCCTTTTATAAAGGTCGTTTTTAAGCGTTGTCCCCGTCCGTCCGTTCATTTGTGAAGGCAAAACCCTGTTTTCACACTGGTAGAGGAGAGCGGCAATTACGGAAAGACTATCAGAGAGAGAAGTGCTTCACGAAGAGTTGGTTTGACCCCTTGGAGCGAACAAGAAAGAAGACGCCCAAGTAAGTGGAATTACATAGGAAAACGAAAGAAAAAAAAAACCACAACAAAAACTCTTCTGGGTAAAGGCTTTCCTTGGGGGCACTCGCTGGCTGCGGGAAGGTAACCGGAATCTATTACGGTTGCTGACTATCCTTGAGAGAATGACTAATAACAACAGGGTTGGCTCCAACGTAGATTTATTCTGCAAGCTCTACTACAATTTTGACCAGAACGGACCTGGCCAGGGCTGGTTCGACCCCGTTCTTCTCCCTCTTTTCTTTTCTAACTTTCTCACCGCTAAGCTTTACAAAACAGTCCTATTTAAACCTAACGTACATGGATAACGTAATGCCATGAATAATCTACAGGATCATGTAATCTACTAAACTATTGGCTAAGTAGGAATTTCGCCTTTTGCAATATTAATTACTTTTAAAGAGTTCCGGTGGATAACAGTTACACAAAAAGACATGACAGGTGGCTGTTACAGTTTAACACTAACAACTGTTTACGGGTGGCTGAAGGAGAACTGGTAGCGTTTACGCTTTGCTGAACTAAGCTTTCTACGTTGAATATTATATTTTGAAGCGTAAGCATGAAAGAACTCGATAACTAAAAATCCTATCGTTACAATATCTGATACTGTCCAAAATGCTACAAAAACTACCGAAATACTGCAAGAAAAATTGTCCACTATTGGCGCAATTTCGCAAACCTCGGTGTCCTCCTATGCATACGTATTAA